>NC_039244.1:19837440-20137440 GCF_003368295.1 Carassius auratus | reverse complement strand
AAGGAGCGACTGGAGAGAGAGAGGCAGGAAGCTTTAGAGCGGGAGAGATTGGAGAGAGAGAGGCTGGAGAGAGAGAGGCTGGAGAAAGAAAGACAAGAACGAGAACAAGCCTTAGAGAGGGAGAGATTGGAGAGAGAGCGGCTTGAGAAGGAAAGACTAGAAAGAGAACAAGCTCTAGAGAGGGAGAGATTGGAAAGAGAGCAGCTTGAGAAAGAAAGACTAGAAAGAGAACAAGCGCTAGAGAGGGAGAGATTGGAAAGAGAGCGGCTTGAGAAGGAAAGACAAGAACGAGAACAAGCGCTAGAGAGGGAGAGATTGGAAAGAGAGCGGCTTGAGAAGGAAAGACAAGAACGAGAACAAGCGCTAGAGAGGGAGAGATTGGAAAGAGAGCGGCTTGAGAAGGAAAGACTAGAAAGAGAACAAGCGTTAGAGAGGGAGAAATTGGAGAGAGAGCGGCTTGAGAAGGAAAGACAAGAACGAAAACAAGCGTTAGAGAGGGAGAGACTTGAGAAAGAAAGACTAGATAGAGAACAAGCTTTAGAGCGGGAGCGATTGGAAAGAGAGCGTCTTGAGAAGGAAAGACAAGAACGAGAACAAGTTTTAGAGAGAGAGCGATTGGAAAGAGAGCGTCTTGAGAAGGAAAGGCAGGAACGAGAGAGGCAGGAAAAAGAACAAGCTCTAGAGAGGGAGAGGCAGGAGAAAGAAAAGCAAGAAAGAGAGCAAGCTTTGGAGAAAGAGAGACTGGAAAGGGAAGCTGCTTTGGAGAAAGAGAGACAAGAAATGGAGAGGGCCAAAGAACAGGAAAGGCTGGAGAAAGAGAAGGCTTTGGAAAGAGAACGGCATGAAAGAGAAGCCGCTCTCGAACGCAAAAGGCAAGAGCAAGACAGAATTGAGAAAAAGAAAGCAGAGGAAGAGCGAGAGCTAGCTTTGGAAAAAGAGAGAGAAGAGCAGGAGAGGGCTTTAAAAGAAGAGCAAAAAAGAGTCCAGGAGGAAAAAGAAACGGCTTTGAAACATGAAAAAGAGGAGGAACGGGAGAAAGAAAGAGAAAGTCGTCTTCCTCTGTTGAAGCGTGGTCGTGATATCGGTGGTCTTTCCTATCCAGTGCCCCATGCTGCTTCTCTGGAACGTCCAACAGAGAAGCCAGACGAGAGTGAGACTGGTGAACCTCAGAGCACTGGCAAAGATGCTGGATCTACAGAGCCTGTCCCACAGCAGTCACCCATAGCTGCAACACAACTGTCTCCTCAATCTTCTTCTAAGAAGTCCCGCTTCCTTAGAGATACACCTCTGACAACTCCTCTCCCATCTTCTCCAACTTCTGTGCTGAAGAGACCTCGCACTTTCTCAGATAGCCCAATGCCACAAGCCCCGTCAATTCCATTAACGTTGAAATCTAAGGAAAAAGATGCTGCTCATGTCCGTCAAACATCAGTCCTTGTTTCAGTCCCTCATGAACTTGAGAGCAAAACCCTCAAAGTGTCTGCCCAAACACATGCACCACAGGAGGAAGAGAAGATGGAGACATCAGAGGATAGTGAGGCAAGCAAAGACACTAAACGTAAGACAGTCAGAAGAGTTGAGGATAAGGAGAAATCTCCTTTACCACCTCCAGAGGAGAAGAAAAGAGGAAGGGTAAGGGAAAAGAAAGAGGTGGAGAAGAAAGTCAGTCAGTCATCATCCTCCAGTGATTCATCTTCATCCAATTCTGATTCTGGGTCTTCATCCTCCTCACGCTCCTCCAGTTCATCATCATCATCAGAGGAAGAGGAGAAAAGTCATTCGACTTCAGATGGTAGGAAGGTGAGTGGTTCGAAGGTTTCTCATCTTTTCCCGTTAGGCTTGCTCGCTCTTGCTCTCTTTAAACACTTTGGAGACATTGTTCATGAGCATTGTAATCAAGTGTCAGAATTTATCTATAATTTCATGCTCTTATTTAAGTCACTGGTGAAATAAAAGACAGAAGAACATGAGCACTAATAGATCTAGCATACGGGGCATAAAGTAAATAATAAAGATTGCCTGAGCTATTAAGATTTTTTTTTTCCTATTTCGAGACTCCACCTTTTAATTCTTGGCTTTTTTTGTGTGTCTCATTTTCTTCTGAATGTGTAAATTACATAAAACGTTCAGCTTTTTGTTCATTTTGCAAGACCATAAACTTCTAAAATTTGAGTTCTAAAACTGAATTCTAAACTAAAGCACTACAATGGTGGGTAAAACATTAAAAGGAACATTCCAGAATCTATATTCACAGTGCATACAAATAAATACAAATTAAGGAAAGAGTTGAAAAATGCTTTCATTTTTATATAATTTCAACAATTGTTTTTAATTCACTTATTTATTTAGTTTGTTATACATGCAAAATGCTTTTTTTACATGCACAACATTTTAAGCATATCTTAAGATTACTTTCTATTTTCCTCAGTCTAAAGTGGTCCAGAAAGATTCATCTCAGGCCACGAAAAAACTTGGTCAAACTGTGGCTGAAAAGCCTCCAACCGCCCAACGCAAAAAAATTGTCTTCACAGAGCAGGAAGAAAAAGACATGGGCAATGAGGATGTCATACAAACCAAGGTTAGCAAGCAGTCCAATTTAAAAAAAAAAAATGAATATGGTTCCAACACCCTACATCTAGTCAGAGTAACTGTACTTTCATTGGCTCAGTCTGTGCAAGACACTGAACAAACCTTTTTATTTACTCTACTTTTTCTATATATTTTAGAAACCCTGTCGTGAACTACAAGATGAGAAGGAAACAAGGGGAAGAAAGGACGATATCGATGAAGATGACACTAACAAAGACACTACCAGGTCTGTCTACATTCTACTTTGATTATATTTGTACAACAGATATCAGGGATTGAATGAAAACCATATTCTAATGCAGTTGAAAAGGGATGGCTATAAAATATGGAGATTGTGTAGTGGGTTAAGATGAAAGAATTTGATTGACAGTTTTAAGGTCTTCATGTAAAATGTGAAAAATTAAGTGAAAAGATCTGCCTGCCTGAGTCCTTGTGTAGTCAATTTATTGAACCCAGGAAACGCATACAAATTGTATCCTGTCACTTGCAATTATTGCCCTGTTTTGTCAAGGAGGCCAGTTTGATCCAGTCTATCAGCAATATGCAATAATTCTTTCTTTGAATACAAAAACTAACAGCAATGTCGAAACATCAAAGAGCTAGTGTAAATGCTGTTTATGCTACACATATTTTACTTATATCTTTGCACATTAAACTGAGGTAAGAGAAGAATTTTACAGTTACATGCATCACATTTAAAAAAAAATCTAAATAGACATGTGAGATAATGCAAAATGAGATGGAATTGTAATTGCTGTCATCACAGTTCTGTATGTTGTCAAAATAGAGGTTATAAATGGCTGTTTTGATTAATTTGCATATGGCCGTTTGTTCTCCTGCTTCAGATATTACATTTATGAGATGGAATGAGACATAATTTTACCCCTCTGATTCACCTGCATTTATGGATAAATAATGGAGGAAACCAGAAAACATACAATCATTTAATTTATATATTCATCTATATTGTATAATTTGCGTCGAAACTCAAGATACAATTAAATCAAACGAATCTGCCAATCATTTTGAACAGTTTGATCAAACTGATTCACCTAAAATTAATCGGACTTTCCAATACAATATAACATAACATAACACGGTGTTACATTACACTGTTTCAAACAGTTACTATTGCGCTACTAATGTAGAAAAGTTAATGGCGTCGCTAGCATTTTAGTTCCTCCAAAAAACGGCATGTAGATCGTTTCAAGAGCACGTTATTGAATTCGTGTGGATTAAAAACAGGCAGTCAGTGCGGCTGCCTCTCAGCCGGTGATAATGGGGTCCTGCCGCAGTGAGTCTCGCGCACCTCCCTTTCTCTCATCTAAACATGGATGTAGGCTCCTACGCGTTTGACCAATAAAACGGGGCTCAGAGTGGTCCGTTAGCTTTGGGCGAGCGGTGTTCAGTGAATATGCGAAGTCCAGTCCGTTTGTAGTCAATAGAGAAGCGCGGATAGGTGCGTGATCTCAATGCATGACGCTGCTCGACGCAGAGGAAAGAGAGATGATGCTCGGCGCTACACTCATGTACTCGCATCCCTCAATGCGGCGGAGCGGTTTTTGTCATGTCTCTCTGTGTTAATAATTTTTTAGTATCAGGGTGCACTTTATATAAAACCGACTCGTTTTTTGTTTCTTTTGTCAGCCATTTGAACGATCTAAAAGAGATTTTAAAAAGAAAAACAGTAACGCTTCTCCACGCGTGTCACTTCACTCAGCGGGATGAGCGCTACATTTAGTCGAGATGTAGTCTGGAGCTTTAATTCGGAGGTCAATGTGAAACTGCATTCGCAAGGTTATAAATATACAGCATAGTGTTCGTTTAAAAGTGTCATTTCAGTAGGCTTGACCATAGGTACTCTCTTTTCCCACAGACAGGTCCTGGCCAGGATTTCTAAATTGCCTAAAATATATGGGTTGTTTATAGTCAGTTTATTCACGCTCATGTTGTTTCAATCTGTATGACTTTATCTTAAATGGAAAAGAGGATGAGATGTTAGGCAGATTATTAAATTAAGTCACAAGCACTTTCATTGCATTTATTTTTCCATACAATGAAAGTGAATGGAGACTGAGACTCTTATTTTGCCTAACATCTGTTGTGGGTGAGTAAATAACAATTTATCCCTGTAAAAAAAGTTACTGTGGCTATAGCAAATTGAGGCTATTTTTTTACATACTCCTCTCCCCCCCCCCCCTTTTTTCTCTTTGCTTCTGTCTTTCTCAGTGTTGAGGTGAAGGAGGCTGTCATGGCGGAGCCTGAGAAGGTTCCAGAGAGCAGTGAGGAGGTAAGAGCACAGAGGAGTGCTGGGCTTACGCAAACTCTAGCAGTCATCAGTTATCCCCCACATTAAGAGGCAGACAACATTTTATAAATGGCTGTCAGCTTTCCCCTTTATTTTTCAATACAAAGGCATTATTACAGGTACATACAGGCATTACTAATTATGTTCACTTCTACATAAGCTAATTTAGCAGCCCTATGTATTGTTTGCCCTTTTTGTGGTCACAGATGATGTTGTGTTAACCTTTGCTGAAGCTGTCCTAGACAGAAGCAGCAGGGGGCACTATCTCACTTTGGCTGATGTTTAAAACCCCCTTGATTGCTTTGTTGTAAAGGTGCTCATGCTTCTTCCATTGCCCTTATTGGTACCTGCATACAACTACTGCTTCTACTACAGCATCTGTTCCACTGTCTCCAATCACCATGGCTTTACCCGATAAACCCTTGAGTCTGCTCTGCAGTGCAACACACCAGGCAACAATGCTCACGTTTCCTCAATGGCTTGGCTGGAAGCACCTGTTGATTGGACTGATAATGAAAGGCTGAGTAATGTGGGTGGGATGTTTCGCTGAGTGTCTCATGAGCCTGTGCCAGTTTGGCTCAAGATGGCAGCAAGGGTGGAAATGAGGTTGCCAGTAACCATAAACAAATAAATGGACATCTTCAGAACTGTTCAGCGTGACTTTTTTTGGCATTGATGGAGACCAATTCCAGCGACTCACCCAGTTGTTCGCTATATAATGGGACTAGTTTATTTCTTTATCCTGCGGAAAAACCATGATGTGTTGTCTTAATTCCCAAGGAAATTTTGAACTCTGATATCATTGCACTTTAGCACAACAACTGGATGTGCAGGATTTTACTGCTTTCTAATTTTTCTGAGGACTATCATGATCAAACCTGACTGATAGTTTGAAAATGGACTTGATCTGTTTCATTGTTTTGTGGCTGCTTGACTGAAACTGCTTCATTCAACCCGAACAGACAGAAACCTTGTACAGTCTCCCTCGTAACATGGACATCTTCACAAATAAAACCGACGGGAGTTTGAAGCGACTCGGTCTTCTGAAAGCAGTTTGTTTGAAAAACTACACCCACGTTCCGTTTTCATGCCAATACGATGGACTTAAAAAAAAAAAAAGGACACTCAGAGCCTCTCAAACTCCACCCACATTGTTCTACATAAGAGTTCCTCTGCCAGCCTGCTCCCAGATCTCTGCCCAAACTTCCCAGCCTTCTTTGATTGGACTGTTGTTGCCTAGATACAGTGCATGCAGACGTGCGATTGGGCCATTCCCAACCGAGTGAAGAACATGTGTCAATGGTACCGGGAAATAAGTAGTCATTCTCCATTTTTTACTTTAAATGTTTTGCCTAGACAATACGAATAATTGCCAAGAATCCCTGGTAATCCTAGACAACAGGATAAAAAGTAGATGTATATTTATACATAAGGGCTCTGCAGAGCTAATGTAAAAACAAGTGTTTTTGTGTAGGAGAGGACAAGACTGCATCTTCAGAGCAGAAATAGATTACATAATAGAAATAGATGGATTCTAAACACATGAAGAACATGCGCACAGTGTGTGTACACACACCCTGACTGAAGAAGTGGTCTTTCCTAATAGATATTCTTTCATATCTGTTTACTCAGTTCCTTGTTGATGGCTCACTTTCTTTTGGTCTCTATTTGTTATTCAGTTTTATCTTCTTCATACATGCACACACATTTTTCCACACTCTGAATCTTGTGCTTTCTTCCCATATATACTATCTCACCTTTCCCCGGATCTTGGGTGTGTTTGTTCTCTTTCAGAGCACCACGCCAAAGACCTTCTCGGCCCGAAGGATTTCTCTCGGCAGTGAGTATCTCCACGTTTCCCCTGAAGTGATTAATTTGGAGAGATTATTCACTGTATACACTCCTGTTTAAAAGATGTGAGGTTGTGTAATAATTTGTTCCAGTCTTCATTGTCACATGGTATTTCAGAAATCATTTACCAATATTCTGATTTGGTGTTCAAAAACATTTCTTATTATAATTGTTGTGCTGCTTAATTTTTCTGTCATCTGTTTTTAGAACAGTTTGATGAATAGAAAACTTAAAAAATTAATTTAAACAATTTTACTGTAACTTTTTAACAATTGAATGCATCCTTGCTGTATTAATATCTTTAAAAAAAAAAGTTTTGTTGACCTGCAAACTCTTGAATAAGATATTTTACAGAGTCTCAATAATATATTGGTGATAAGTATGAAATCCAAAAAGCTGTAGAATCAAAGATGTCGACGATGGCCATATGCTGTCTTCCCTCAGGCAGCAAACCGTCTCCTGGGGTGGTGAGTTCGGAGGGAGAAGCGGAGGCCGCAAGCAGTGCTGGTGCTGGCAGGAAGAGAAGATGGGGCTCCAGTACAGCTGTCACTGCCAAGAAACCCTCCATCAGTATCACCACAGACTCTCTGAAGGTCTGAAAAATAAGAAATAAAAATTAAAGAGTTTTTCTGAAAAAAAAATATCCACACCAAAAGTCATCCTTCATCTGATTAATAGTAACATAATGCATTCTTCATTCTTTAGTCTCTTATACCAGACATCAAGCCTGCTTTGGGTCAGGAGGCTGTGTTAGACCTGCATCCGGAGGAGATACAGCTCTCCGGGGAAGAGGACGGAGGAGAGAGGGGAGACCAAGACCTGAAAATTAGGCGAACTGTAACACAGGTGCATGTTTTTCCTCTTCTAGAAGTAAATATGTGTGTTTGATTATTTTTATGTTGGAATAATCTTTTGTTAAAATATCTATCCCCCACCCCCATCTGAACAGGTTGTGCCCTCTGACACACAAGAGAATGGACAGAAAGAATCTAAAAGAAGTGAGGACGAGGAAGAAAGAAGTGAAGGGCAGGATAGGATGAGCCAAGAGGAAAAGATGGAAAGCTCCATTCAGGTTTCCATGGAGACAGATCCGTTGTCCCCCGGGCGAGACGTCGATATAAAAACGGGTGAGAATTGCAAAAGGAACATTGAGTTATTAAAAATTGTTTGTGTGTGTGTCCAATAGTCTGACATTGTGTTCCATTGAAGCAGAGTCTGTTTTTAGCCTCTCTTACCCTTTTCTCCTATTTTGTTTCCTGCTTTAAGTCTCTCCCAGTGACACACTGATTCGGCGTTCCATTAGCCAGCAGAAGTCAGGTGTGAGTGTCACCATCGATGACCCAGTCCGCACAGCCAAACAACCCTCTCCTCCTCGTGGCAAGATGTCTAACATTGTCCATGTCTGCAACCTGGTATGTGTCTTATATATACACACCACACACACACACAGATGATTCTGGAAGAGGGGCTACATGCATAGGGATTCATTGTTCCAGGTTGATTGACCACAGGCTTCTTTTCTATTGTTTCTAAGGTGAGGCCGTTTACGCTGGGGCAGTTGAAGGAGCTGTTGAACCGCACAGGGACTGTAGTGGAGGACAGCTTCTGGATTGACAAGATTAAATCTCACTGTTACGTTACAGTAAGTGTCCTCCCCGCATCCCTCCGGACCTTTAGTTTTTTTTGTGAATTTCTTTTACTTACCCTCTCACTGTTTTTGCAGTACTCTAGTGCAGAAGAGGCGATGGCCACTCGTACAGCACTACATGGGGTTAAGTGGCCCCAGAGTAACCCTAAATTTCTCAATGTTGACTTCTGCACACAAGAGGAGGTAAGGATTTTATTTAATTGGGGGAGTTTAATGATGAGATTCGGGTTTCTTTTTTCTTTTCTTTTTTTCCTCCTTTTTTTATGGAAACTAATTCTCCCTCAATCCTGGTACATTCCATCAGTTGGACTTCCACAGGGGTTTGGGTCCAGCAGGCGAAAAGCCAACAGAGGAGTCTCGTGGGGCGCTAGCTGCTGGGCCTGGCCGTCCCGTACCCCCTCCTCTCCTACCAGAGCGTGATCAGTGGGCAGAACGAGAAAGGGAAATGGAAAGGAGGGAGAGAGCTCGTGCAGAAAGAGAATGGGACAGAGATAAAGTGAGAGACTTCAGCAAAGCTGGAGAGGAGCGTGAAGCTGGGGCCAGAAGATCACGTTCACGAGATCGTGAAAGGCGGCGCAAGGAAAGAGGGAAGAGCAAAGAGAGGAAAACCGATAAGAAAGGTGAGGAAAATTTAGTGTAAAAGTCCCTCAGTCACCTTTTGTGCAGTGGAGTAAGTTGTTCTGGTTTTTATTATTGGTTTGTTTATTGGTATTTATTTAAGGAGTATTTTATTGATGTGTATTTATATGTAAATTTCATATATTAATGTATTATATAAATATTTAATTTATTATTTCTGAACTTAAGATGATATTTAAATAGTATATTTTAATTTCATATTTAAAAATTACATATATGTATTGTCATTGTTATCATTGTTATTTGACATTTGTATTAATATATGTATCATTCAATTATTTAATTACAATTTTTTAGCATTAGAAATGCTAACTTTTAGTGATGTTTAAATTGTATAATTTTTTATTTAATTTGAAATGTTAAAAATAAATGTCTTATAAATATATTAAAATCCATTACTAGTAGTGAACTTTCTTTTGTGTGTTTTTTTTTTTTTAGAAAAAGTAGCAGAGGATCCACCTGCTAAACTGCTGGATGACCTCTTCCGCAAAACCAAAGCGGCTCCATGCATTTACTGGCTCCCCCTCACTGAGGAGCAGGTATTTTTGCACATTTCAGTTACTTATTAGCTTTTTAACTTTTTTCCCCCATTTTTATGATGTTATGCCAGTGCACAATACCCAACGCACTTTGCATTGCAGGCAGCACAGAGGGTAGCAGCTCGTGCTGAGCGTATGAGGGAAAGAGAGAAGAGGAGGAAGGAGATGGAAGAGGAGAATAAGAAACGTGAGGAGGAACAGCGAGAAAAGGTGAAGACTAGCGTGCCCACCGGAGGGGAAGGTGACCGAGACCGTGACAGAGAACGAGATCGAGACCGAGGTCGAGAAAGGGAGCGAGAGGGGGATAAACGGAAGGAGGGATACCGTAGGCCTGGTGGAAACAGTGCAAGCGGGAGCAGGAGGTCACGAAGCCGCAGCGACCCTCCACCAAGAGAACGACGACGCTAAGGGAAGTCTGGAACTGTCCACTTTGTGACCCCTGTTCCTGTATTTGCTGTAACAGCTCTATGCCTACCTTCCTGAGGACCAACTCAGACTTTATAAAAACACACTCATTCACACACTTTCTGCGTAAAGACACACGGGTGCACTCACACACACTGGGACCACGGTGGTGCTGTGTCTCCATGTAGACTCGTCTCATTGTCTCTTGATTGAACTTTAAGACCCCTGGTATTCATTTCTCTGTCACAGTGTTAATGGACTTCCGTTATAAGTGGGTTTGACTGCAGGACACCCTCCAGGTTTGGTGACATCCTCTTTCTCCTTCGGTGTAGTCAACACAGAACTGAAAGAGTGATGCTAGATTCAGAAAGGGATATTCTGAAAGGCTTTGGTGTGATTTAAGTCCTGATCACTACTTTGCGTTTTTCTCTTGTTTTCCTCATTCCTTGTAATGTTTTTTGTTTTGGTGCCGAATTTCCTGTCTTTTTACCACCTTTTTGCTGTTACCAGGTTGTCATTGGAGAATGGGATGCATATTTAACCTTTTCACATTTGGTTTTAAAAATTTTTTTATTATTGTTTTAGCATAAAAGCTGACATTTTGTTTTCTTAATTTTTTGTTTACTCCTGTAAGTGATGAATGTACAAATAATAAAAAGGTTACATCTAAGAACTGAAAACCAGTTCTTTCTCCTTTTTTGTTGATCAACTTTTAATGTCTTACTGGAGTTACAAGTCTCCATCGCACATGATGGAACCCAATGTACCGATTCATTTGACAGTCGCCCCACTTTTATTTTCAAGCTTATTCTGCCACTTTAATTTCTGTTTGTCTGAAATAACTTACATATTTCATGAACAGTTTTATGAGTTTTATTTGCTATGCTTGGTTGCATCAGAGCAAGTTGATGTTTCTAGTTTTTGGCCTGCTATTTTAAATCAATCCTAACTATACAGTTTTAACACTTTTTTTTTTTATTTAGACATTTTAATAGTTATTTTTTATAACAGTGTATTTTAGTCAAACTGAATTGTGGAAACTCATCTTTGCGATTCGTTCACAGTTGAACCATATATCGAATTTAGTATTACAATTTGGTAACTTTTCACGATGTTGTTTAGCATTATTGCATTAGTTATAAGTTCACAACTATTTCATACTTCTATAAATGTAGATTGTTAATTTAAACAGTTGTTCACTGCCAAGTCAATGCATTAATTGTTAATTTAAACAAAAGTTGAGATATTAGTATATTTAGAAATATTACCCTAGATTCATATTACAACCTGTTTATTTATACTTTTTATACTCTAGTTTGAGGCCAGTAATATTTTGTTTTTGAAAGAAGTCTCATACTAACCAAGCATTTTATTTGGTCAAATAATAAATAAAACAGTAATGTTGTTAAATATTACAATTTGTCAACTGACTTCATATATTTTAAAAATGTAATTTATTTCCATAATGGCAAAACTATATTTTCAATCACATAATCCTAAAAGAGCCACTTTGATACAAAGATTTGCTGGTTAAGAAAGATTTATCATCAGTTCACAACATTTGTGCTGCTTAATATTTTTGTGGATTTTTATTTTTTTTAACTGGTATCCTTTAGTAGGAAATGTCTAAATAATAAATATAAATGTATTGTAGAAAAAAAAATGTAAGTCTTTGCAGTCACCTTTGATCAATTCAATGCATCCTTGCTGAATTAAACTTTTTTCCCCCAAAGAATGTATATTGACCCCCAAACCTTTTTACTGTAGAGTAAATACCAATACAGTTAACAAAATTAATTTAATTGTAAAGATTTACCATTTGAAATTTTTTACCTACTGCCTGCCAGGAGTTTAGAAGCAGTATCATTGTTCACATGCCACAAGGAGGCATACTTTCCACAAATCTACAGTTTCAAGTCACAGACTTCCCTTTTAGTTGGGATGAAAGTTTGAAAACCAGCTCCTTTATCTCATTCAGTTCTACACAGAACCTTACTAACAGCTTCTCTGCGGATCTGTATAGGCAGAGTGTGTTTCATGTGCAGCTCATGATTGCTTGTGTGAACAGGGAGGTTATTTGTTACAGCTCCAGACTCATTATCTCTGAAACCTATTGTTGGCTGGTTACATATTGCACATAAGAAGGTAAATATAATGTTCACACCCTGTCTGTGTCTCAACTCCTACCCTTCTATTTTTACAGCATTGTTAGCCGTCAAGGGCCCACTTCCTCACTCCACTGCTTTTTCGATGTTCTTTCTCCTTCTCTCTCTTGCCTCGTTCCCTCAATCCCCATGCTTGGTCTTTGACGTCCTTCTTGTCGAGCTCAGCATAGGTCCTCTGTAATTACTGCCCTGGTGGCTGAGTGGAGCATTTTTCCGGCCTGATGCAACATGCTCTGCATAGGGCAGCTGAACTGGGTCGACCCTCCCGTGCCCACACACAGCCCAGCCCAGACCCACAGTTCCTTCACAGAAGCTCGGGCACTAGATTCTATCAGAGAAATTACTCACGTCTGTTGCAGTTCTTGATGAAAGGAGTTCATTTTTGCAGGGAGTTCACATGTTTATGTGTGCGTCAGACAGTTCGGAGACTGGGATTAGGCAGCACTTGTTGCATCATTCTTTTCAGAAGAGAGTCTGTGTTCATTTTTGTCCAAAATAAAAGTCCTCAGAAGCTGGTTTGTTTATTGCAGCTTTATTGCAGTATGGTAATTCACAAACCACATATAAAGGGCACATGGGAACATATCTTCACATGGGAATATTCCAGGTTCAGTACAAGCTGCCGACAGAATCTGTGGCATACTTTCAGTTACCACAGAATTACTTTGGCTTGTATCTCACTTTATAAAAACAAGCAGAAATTGTGTTTACAGTAATGCATTTACAATGGAGGTCAGTCTAACTGAGATAAATGCTACAGTGCTTTTTAGAGTATATCCACAACAATAAAACATACCTTTATCATGTGATCATAAGATAAAATCAATCAGTAACTTTTTAAATAAAAAATAGACTTCCATAGAAAATGTATTAATGTCAAAGAATGTATTTAAAAAAAAAAAAAAGTTTTTTGTCAACATTTCAAAACCCATCTTTCAAGATCAAAGAATTATACTCACTAATAGTCTTCCCATCTGTTGACGTTCACCAATTCCATAAGCTTATTTAATTTTCACACAAGGATTGTTCAGTAATGGTTCTTGTGTTTGTTGTAACTCAATTAAGTCACTGAATTATACAAAATGTG
This sequence comes from Carassius auratus, assembly GCF_003368295.1. Lineage (NCBI taxonomy): Eukaryota > Metazoa > Chordata > Actinopteri > Cypriniformes > Cyprinidae > Carassius > Carassius auratus. Next base: position 20,124,209 of record NC_039244.1, on the reverse strand, counting down.
TCATTTTTATTAAAAAAATAACAGCATATAGGTTTGGAATAACATGAGAGTGAAGAAATTATGACAGAATTGTACATTTTGGGTGAACTATCCCTTTAACTTCGTATGAACCTGCCTACAGGGAGAACTACAACTGTGTCTTTTATCTTAAATATCGTCTAGGACAGGTAATGTAAGGATAGCATACTCCCCCATTGCCCCAGCCCTCAGATCATGCTACACTACCACATCCTGTCATTTCTGTGATAACTGCTGATGAATGAGCAGTGTCAACAGATTTTAAGCAATCTTCAGCAGCTGCCCCTTCCCACCACACTGCCTTTTGTGTCCAGCAGTTGGAGAAACTAACCGCAAGGCTCCTTTTTCAAAGCCCCCCTCTGATGTGGCATCTCAGAACTCTTTCTAACCTCCTTTCTTTCTCTCGCTACCTCCGAAGCCGCTAGGTTCAAGCTGGTAAAACTTGAAATCTTCATGCAGAATTTCTGCTTATGGCATGAAATCTGGAAACCACTGCTTTTTAGACATTAAACGGACACATTCAAAAAGATGTAAACTTTTAGTGTATTTGTGCACCGTTTCCCATCCGTTTCCTTGGCTTTGAGTTAGACTTTGATGACATGGATTTATATATGAGAACCATATGTGGTTTAGTGTTGGAGGAGGGGCGAAAGAATCTAACGCAACTCAACTTGAGAACTGAAGGAGAACTGAGGAGAAAAAGGAAATATTAAAGACAGACAAGGAGGGGAACATGTTCCTCATGCTTCTGATGTGGCAGACCAGTCATTAAAGTCATAAGGTGAAGAAAGAGTCCAGTTAACTGTTGTAGGCCTGAGCTGAAGCAGGGGGGTTTCCTGGAGGATGTGACTGGGTCAGGGTGAGGGTAGCTTGGTTTGGTTCAGTAGGCAGGGGGAGGGTAAAAAGACTTATTCAGCAGCTCCTGGTGGGGAGTCTTTTCCTGCCCACTCTGGAAGTGTTTACCTTTTAAACAAAGAGGGAAAGAACCAATGCTATGAGTTTAGAGCATAGACTGTATAAAACATGCTTAGAGATGTTGATTGTTTTACTTCCTAAAACCTATTTCCCCCCCACATTCTCTTTTTTGGAACAACAGGGAAAAAACCTGCTCCGCTCACACACCACACCCTAAGTGTAGACGCCATGTTTCCCATAGCCCAACATGTTAATGCAGGTGCCCCTTTTGTTTTATGTGCATTTCTAGCACACTCAGCATAACCCTGGGGCGTAGGCAACTTTCAGTTCCACGCGCGGACCGGTTCATTCTGTGAAGCCGGGAAACACTGTCAGGCCAATTATGAATGTTTTGAACTCAGTCAGCATTTTCATTCGGTGTTTATAGTTGTTTGGTATGCAGTGTCAAAATAATTTAAGACCAGCTGTTGCCAGTCGTCCAAACAATGATTTTTTCCCCTTTCCTATATATATATATATATATATATATATATATATATATATATATATATATATATATATATATATATATATATATATAAAATAATTAAAGTAATTATTAAAATAATAAAATAATTTTTGTGACTGAGGCTTGCAATTTACTGTTTCCTAATTTGTAGGCCTACTCATTTAAATAACAAATTAACAAATAAAAAAAAAAAAAATCACAAACATGACATTTAAGAATAAAATGATTTTATACACTTATACAGTTTATACATCTAATTTGCCATTTTCAATTAACATAGGCCCGTTACATTCTTCCACATCTCATTCTTTCAAGACATTCTTTTGTTCAGGGTTTGAACAGATAGCTGAGAAGAAAACTTATTTTTTTATTTATATATTTTTATTTAATTCTATTTATAAATATTTTTCACTGTCACTTTTGATTAATTTGATTTGTCTTAGCCAAATAAAAGTATTTATTGTTTTCAAAATAAAAAATACAAATAAATCTTACTGCTCCTAAACTTTTAGTGCTTTACATACTGAAGTGTATTTATAGAGATGAGATTGCCAATTTTATTGTTGTTATTGTATGTAGGTGTAGAACAGAATACAACCTCCATTTCACTGTTTTATGGCATAATGATATAAAACCCCATATGTATCCCAGATTAATACATATTTTTGACTTTGCTTTATTGATGTTAATTTCCATACCATACATGCTGTGGAAAGCATGTGTTTCCACTGAGGAACATCATGTTCATATGCCTCATGTTCATTCAACACAGTTCTTTTCTTTATTTTTCTTTTCTTGACATTTCCCATTAACAGATCCTTTAAAAAATGAAAACATTCATGAGAGCCATCTACCTTATAAATACATGATGAGTCTTCACTAGCCGACTCCCCAAAATGGTTAGCAAAATGGCTAAAAATAAGCTATCTCTGAAGCCATGGTCCAGGTTTGATTTTGTGCATTTTGTCTGTTTAACCTCTTTAATGAAAATAAAATCTCATCTTTTGCTATTGAATGAGAACAGATCACATCAGAACAGCATGACAACAAACTGGATCACAAATAGCAGGGTAGTCTTTTCTTTGCCCAGGGACCTTCAAAAAAATAAAAAAAATAAAAATAATAATGTGTTATAAGAGATAGACTTGAAGTGTTTGTGGTGCTGCTAATGTTTTCAGTTAAGCCTTGTTTAAGAAAAAAAAGTGAGGCACTTAGCACAAACTGAGGAAACTCAACTCTACTTGCCTGGAGAAAGAGAGAGAGAAATGGAGGGAATTGTGGGCAGAGCAGAAAGTGCTGAGGTTGTTCTTCGTACTGCAGAATCAGCTGGGAAAAGTCTGAACTTGCTTAAAACGTGCAGACAGAAAAAGATGGAGTACTTGTGTAGCAGGATACACTCTGACTGCAATACATACAAAACACAGTGCCTTTAGGAACAACAAAAGCACTACTATTTAAAAAAATTTAGGGTTGTACTCAACATTTATGATTAGACAGATGTCTGATCAAATTAAAGGTTGTATAATTTGCATTACATTAACAGTATGAGTACAGATAAGCTGTTTTTGTTCCCTCTCTCCCGTTGTGTGCTGGTATTGAGGCAGTTTGGGTTCCAGATGTTGTTGATGGAATTCTCCTTGATCGTTGGCCTCTGAATGTCCGCCCCCACCTTGCATCCCCAAAGCCTCGTGACTGGACCCAGAGTGCCAAAACATTATCCATCTCCAGACGCTTATTCCACACAGCAAGTACATTCGGCTGTCTTCATAAAAATGGATAAAAACACAATTAATTGAGTATCATCTCTCTCTTACACACATTTGAGCCTCAATAAGTATCTGGAAGTTGAATTATTTTCAGAGATGCACACACTCACATTATAGCAGATATGTTTCCTTGAAAAGAATGCCAAAAGGGTTTACAGAATTATAATCATTCCTGGTTTCACTTAATCCTTGGACCTAGCCTGCTTTTTCCGTCCCAATTATATGGCCAAGTGTTTCCGAGTGCCAGCAAAAAGTAGGAGAAAGTAGTATGGACAGAAATGACAAGGGGGAAAAAATGGCAATTCTATGCAAAAGAAATAAGCTTATGTATGGGCATCTAAGCAGGGTGTTTGTCTTATTGCGTGGTCATAAGTTGAGGAACAGAATAAGATGTGCTAATGTGAGACACGCTTCTTACAGGGGACTCTGGGAGGTAACAAGCGATTCGGAAAATGTGGCTGAAGAAGGCAAGAAGGCTTGGACTCGGATGCAGGTTAAGAGGAGCAGCTGGAGATTAGGACCGAGAACCGCTTTTCCTTTCACCTCTCTTCTGTGCAGGAGAGCGAGTGAGCTAAACAAACATGTTAAAGGGATAGTTCACCCAAAAAAAAAAAATTAATTCTGTCATCGTTTACGTTAACAAATGTGTAAAAACTTGAATTTAGCAATAACCCTAAAGTTGGTTTTGGTAATGTTGGTTTTAGTGCCTTTTGTCATCCATTAAAAAAAATAAAATAAATAAAATTTCACGAAAGAAAGTATGTCATACAGGTTTGGAACGACACGAGGGTGAGTAAATAATGACAGAATTTTCATTTTTGGATGAACTTTACCTGGCAGTTTTATAATGTTCGTCAGACATCAAAAAAAAGAAACTGCAAAGAAAACTTACCAAATGTTTTATTTTTGACTTAAACATAAAAAAAGGTTTGAAACAAGCACAATCTATTTCTAGATGATGATCATCATCATTTAAATATTACTATTATTGTTGTTGTTGTTTTTTTAATTCAAACTTTAGATTCCCATTTTTTTTAAAAGCACCACAAGTTTTCAATAATTTCAAACACAAGCAGTGAAAATATCATTTATATATTTAAAACATTTATTTCAGTTCAAAAATACAAACCCACCCATTCACTTTCCCCTAAATTAAGGCCACTTCATTAGACATACATTATTGCCTGTCCAGCAGGACATTTTTAATGACAGTTGTTAAAATCAAAAAACACATTCTTGACATTGAGAACAATAACAATAGTAATAATCATGATGATAATGACATCATCATTATCAATAATAGTTATTTAAAATACAGTACAATATAAAGCCATACTACTGGAGGACACAGACAGACAGCACAGCTTTGCAGGCATTGTTAGTGGGATAAGTATCAATTATCTTTGGAATGGCACATGACTTTGGTTTCTTAACCTGAGTTGGGAGTTGCATGGGGTGGGAGCAGAACCCTGTGCTGGTTTAGTGAAAAGAATTACCTTTCATAAGCCAATGCAAATAATCTTTCATGATATCTGGTAACTTTGTGCATATGGGAGCACTACAGAAGTAGTGGTGGTCCCATGGTTCAGCAATGGTTATACCATGGTATGTAATGATTACTATATTCATGCACTTAGGTATTTATATAGTACTAGAGAGAATGCCAGGGTACTATGGCACCTTCTTACCGACTTACCTAGTTCATGCATCCTTAAAGGATTTCAAAAATAACAGAAATTACACTCATAAAAAGCAATTCCTGACTGTTTTAAATTAAAGTAGAGCTAGAAAAATGTTAATCTATTTTAATTCGTTTTTATTTTTTTCACAGAGGTTTAAGAATTTGTATTTTTTTTAGGTTTTTCATCAATGTGGACCCTGTAACATTCAATAACCATGGTAGTATGGTTTTGTTATTGAGGTTGCATGAGGCTGCTGGAAATGTGATGAGCATTGGCCGCAACCTGAGAGAAGTACAAAGTCTTCTGATTGAGACACGCGCTGTTTTCGAGGGTTAGAGTTCACAATTAGACATACAACAGCAATCACAACTTTAAAATGACATTTACGAAAGGCTAAACAAACAGCAAAGAGCTGGCGTCATTGGCTACACCAGAAGGGAAAGAAGAGAAAAAGATATTGAGAGAAGAGGGGAGAGATGAAGTAAAAGTGACAGGGGAAAAACAAGTACCGTATGCCTTTGTACAGCGTGCGGGAAGAGCTCGGCACTGGTGTGAAAGCAAAACGTTCAAAACCACTAATTACAAAATATAAAAATGCAGAGATTTGTCTGAGTGGCATCATTTCTAAAGTAAACAACAAAGGGTCCCTTTTTGACCAAAACCATTTTTAACTTGCTTTTCTCATTTTGGTTTTGCTTTGCTAGTAAATCCTTGCATATGCTCAATTCTCTTCTCTCCTCTCCTCTCCTCCCCTTCCCTTTCTTCCATTATCTCTTCTCAAACATTTAAACCTTGTCCAGTAGGGAGCGTTGGCAGTAGAGCAAACGTCTCGGTGTGCCGTATCTGCGGAAGAAGAGAAGTGCTCCGAGCGTAAGGATCACGCACACCAGCAACATGAGTGGCACCACGACAGCAGCCGCTCCTCCCCCGCTGCTGGGTGCGTCTTCAACCTCGATTATGATCACCTCTGTCTCCTCCTTTTTGCCTTCGTCCTCAGTCTTGTCTTCCTCGCGTGTGCGGTCACGTTCACGCTCCCGTTCGCGCTCCCTTTCACGTTCTCGCTCACGTTCTCTTTCGCGCTCACGTTCACGGTCACGGTCACTTCCTCCCCCACCACCACCACCTGTATTGGAGTCCTCGTTAGGACAGCCCATCCAATCCTTAAGTGCAGACTTGGGGTATCCAGGTTCCACTCTTAATAACTGGTTGTTAAACTTCCAGTACTTATTGGCTTTGTAGAAGTAGGTATAACCTGTAAGATTTAAGAGAGGAAAGGTCAGGACTATACAAAGGTAGCAATCTTTAGCTCAAAGCCTACATCCTGACATTGTTTTAATTAGTAAATTTTTCTTTTTTTTTTTTTTTTTATGTATGTCTTGTATTAGAGGGAGGCAGGACATTATTGTTATAAGTGAGGGAATGGGGGTCAGGAAATTACACCGGCCAGATTTGTGTTCTAACCAAGTATAACGTGACAAATGATAAATGCTCTATAATCCAAATAGACTCCCCATGTTAAAATGCCCAACTTTACAGCAGAAAAAAAACATGTTTACAACCTGGTGCAAAAAATTATTTTGGTCTATATAGCTAATTTTCCCCTTCATGACAACTGTGAGGGGGGGTGAATTTTTTATCACTCATCCGTTTATATTATATTAAGCCTTAAAGTTCTGCATAATAAAGGGCGTGGCCATTAGAGTGACAGGTGGATTGCCACTGTGGTCACCATCGTCGCGCTGGGTGGGCGTGGCTTCAGCAACCAGCTCCCGCCTTTTTGCCCATTTTCAATTGCCCCGGAGTGACGCACTGCCAAGATGGCGACGGCCCGCTCCACAAACTTATACATATATATACACGTGTGTGTGTGTTTATTGTATTAACATCATCAAGGGGGGATTTATTTGATCAAAATAATAATAAAAACAGAAATACTGTAAAATAAAAATAAAAATATTTTATTATATTTTAAAATGTTATTTATTCATCACAGGCAAAGCTGAATTGCAGTAGACATTACTTAAATATGCTGATTTTGGTGCTCAACATTTCTTATTGTGGATAAAGTGAAAGTGATATTTTTCAGGATTATTTGATGAATAGATAGTTCAAAAGAACAGCTTTTTCTTGAAATTGTGAATTGATTTCCATCAGAACATTTGAGTTAACAGACCTGTAGACTCTTTCAGAATGAACAGACAAATGCATAGAATAACTGGAAATGTGTTGACACATAGTAAGAGGTTGTGAATAGGTGTTTTCTTGTTTTACTGCATAATTCTGTGTGCATGTGTCACATGACTGACCGTATAATAAGGTCTAGAATGGACAAAGAACAACCTTGTCAGAATAAAGAAGGGTTATTATTATGAAAGACTGGAGGTTGATTAAAAAAGCAAATGGCAGTGAAAGACTCACTTTGATCTCGACTCATGAATGCAGCCTTTATGTTGTCTGGAACGCCTTGCCATTTATTCATAGGTTTGGGGTAGTCTGGATCCACTGACTGCGTGTCTTCATTGTAACGATAATATCTGATTGAAGATAATAAATAGTTTCAGATCTAAGTTCTGTTTGTTCTCATGCCTTGTATTATGGAATATCAAAGCTACTGACTTGTTTCCTCTGAAATAGTAGGTGTAACCAGTAGGGGTGTACAGGAGGGCTGCATCTAGTTTGTCCTTTGGAAGACCACTGCCCATTTCTCTCAGAGTCTTGGGGTAACCTGACTCCAAGTTCGATTCAGTGAACACCCAAAGCCTATCCCCTGCAGGAAAGAGATGAAAAATGCTTTTACTCCTGGAGCAGTATCAGGCCAGTCAAAACCATCTTTTTTCCATTGAAATCATGCGATAGAAGAGGACTAGTACCTTTAAAGAAGACAAATTTCCCATCTTCTCTTTCGTAGGCAGCATTCAGATGTGTAGGCAGACCTCTCCAGAAATGTCCAATTGGCATGGGGTAATTTTCCATAACCTGATTATTACGAACACGCCAGAACCACTTATCCTAAAACACAGGGACAGGAACTGTGATGAACACACATACTGCATGATATCCAACTCCAACCTACTGCATAAACACATATTCCATCCGTACCTTGAACACAAACATCTCTCCTCTGAAAATGGCGATGGTGTCAAAATGGCCTTCGCAGATGTCAGGACCAAAACTAGGTCCTCCGGGCCTGTATGGTGTGGGATATGGAGTGTGGTGGGGGGTCCGTGGGGTGACAGGTGGTCGCGGACGGCCTCCGGTGTTTGGTCCTGAACAATTCATTTTTGTCATACTTTTATCCAAATGAATAAGCATATGCTAATGCTTTCTTTTGTGCCAGATAAATGGTCTGATTACAAGATTAAATATTATAGTGAAAGTGATTTAATAAATATATTGTAAACATATAATTTTAGTCTTAGTTAATGATAACCCTGCCTTGAACTATGGTGTGGTTAGCAGTTCAAGTTGTGATGATGTTGATTGTTTTACCATAAAGCTGCTGAATGCCTCTACGGTCATCTTCAGGAAGCTCAAAGTTGTCAGTGTCCATCCACTGGTAGAAGGGAGCCATGATGGCCGAGGGGTCATTCGAATGTTCCATTCCCAGGGCGTGACCCAATTCATGCACAGCCACCAGGAACACATCATTACCTGAATGAAAGAACGAGATAACTGTGTCAGTACAGGTACGATTTGGCTAAGTAGCATGCTGTGTAATTGTGCAGTACACATTAAAAACAACTATTTTGAGATGCTAAGAATAGACAGCACAGAATGACTGCTGAGAGCTATTATTCAGTTTTTAGGGCATTCAGTTCAGAGCAGGGAAATGTCAAAGACCAGCTTCTTGGATAGAGATGTTCCAAACATTTACATGGAAATGCAAGGCTGATTCTACCCAATGCAATTAAAGTGTGCACAAACAACATTTGCATGGACTTAAGTATTAATTCAAACCAAACATGTTTGAGTTGATCTAAACTCACTTAGTCATATCTAAACAAGAAGTGAGATCCTCGGGAGATCTCGAGTATTTCTGCTAACTTCTGGTGTTTGCATTCCTCACCCAAAAGGTCACGGTTGCCGATGGTCCAAGGCTCTGCTGCATCGAAGTGTGTGTCTCCTCCTATGCCATTGCCTGGGAAGTAAGCATGAGCCAAAAAGCCTCCCTCGCCATCAAACGGACTGGGGTCGCCATGGAAACCATCAGCGAAGAAGAGCATGATGTCAGCAAAGTTTTCAACCTTATCTCTGATGTCGTTGTAAGGGATCTCTCGGAATCTCAAAGGAGTAACGCTTTCCCACACTTTGAAGGCTTTTCTGATCGCCTCAAACGTCTCGTATTCCCCAACTTTTGGTGTGTAGTTCTGTATGCTGAGAAGAGATAAGAAACGGGGGAATTGGAGAGGCAATCAGAGGAAAGTAGGACATAGGAAAAAAAAAGGAATATATGGAGGAAAGGGGGAGAGAAAGTGATTTACATTACAGAAAAGTCCCACAGGAATTTTGGCCTTGGCTGCAGCGATGCAGAATCGTATAGTCGGCCAAAGATGACTTTTCCATAAGTGTGGTGCGTATTTACTAAAGCATAGCCACAGCCATATCTAAATGTTTATGACAGCAAACCTCAATTAATCGGTAATGGCTTGAATGGGAGTTTTGTGCCTAAAATGATTACAGTTTAACATGCACTCCTCTTTTATTGATCTAGCAGAGGATGGAGTTAAGGTTGTCTCTTACCAGAATGTAATCTCATTTTTGTCCCATTTGAGTCCCTGGATTGCATAGCGCTTCTTTCTCAGGTTGCTTTTCAGTTCGGCTCCGAACTTGTCTGGGACGCCACAGCGGGGCTTCTTCATTGCCCTGGAAAGCACCGTCCAATACGTTAGATCATCCACCGCACAACAGATTTAATTTCAGTGATTTTGGACAGGATGGCCATTAATTTCTGTCCTCATATATTCTTCATCTTGCGTGGCTCATTGCACACCAGTGGAGGATTGCTGACACAATGATCTAGTTTTCCATTTTCTCCTTCCATGACTAACAACCATATAACTAATGGCCCAAAATAATTCCACAGAGATATCTATAAGCACTTGAATCTCCTAAACTAGCCACAGGTGTTCAAAAAATGCAAGGCTGATTCCATGGAGAGAAAATGGTATCATCTAGACCCAATTGTTGTTATTAACTGGACATGGAAACACTAATTACACTACACAGTAACCCTCTGCTGTTTCAATTACGTGGGCAGCTGACTTACTCTAGAGTACCAGGATCCAGGTTGCCGGTGACTGTCAGGCCGTAGAATCTCTGCATGGCAGCAATGGCAGAGGAGACGGAGTGAGGAGAGCGGGCCGTATGTGTGCGGAGATCACCAGGTGGCAAGTAACCGTATTGCTGCAGCCATGCCTAGAAAGCGAGAGAGAAAGAGACAAAGGTATTTATTATTGGAAAGATACCTTGTTTTGTTAATTTTTTTTAGCTGTGATATAATTTTTTTTCTGTTTTTAAATTGAGGTGCATGAGGTCATATTGTCATGAAGATATTAGTTCTGTTCACTGAATGCATCATTAAACTCATCATTAAACTTTTATCAGATTTTTTTTTTTAGGTATTTGCAAAGAAGAAAATAAAAGGAAAAATAATCCTTATTTTGTCTTTTTAATAATGGTTATACTTGAGCAAAAAATAAACAAACTTATTTTAAACTAATACATTAACAATGACTATTTTTTAAAGAAATCATTTTAACAGCGATTAATTTATCAAAAGTGACAGTAATTATTTTTAAATCACAACAACAAAAAATTAAAATAAGGCAACCACAATATAAAGCAGCACACCTGTTTTCAACACTAAACATAATATTTTTTTAATGAGAACCAAATCAGCATATTCAAATTATTTCTGAAAGATCATTGGCTGCTGAAAATTCAGTTTTATCAGCACAGCAAAAAAAATAACGTTAAAAAAATAAATAAAAATTAATTTGTAACAGTATTTCACAATATTATTGTTTTTATTATATTTTTTATCAAATAAATTTAGCCTTGGATGAGCATAAGATACTCCTTTCAAAAACATTTAAAAAGAAAAACATTACTGACCCCCAAACTTTTTAATGGTTGTGTAAATATTTTTTTTTTACCCCATTGGAATTGTTTTACACCCCACAAATGTTCACTAGATTCATCATTGAAATGAAGAAAAAACAAGGAAAGAAAATATAAAGTATATTCAAGATATATTTTAATTCTTGTTTTTTGCAATTTTGCTTCTCAAGTATACTTTATCTTATTTTTTAAGTATGGTTATACAATAGTTTTTACTAGAAAAGCAGGCAAAATACTGATTGAGAATGGAATCGGCTGGAATACATTTGACAAAACAAGAACTTCATTTAATGTTAGTAGGAGTGTAACTCACAAACCCAAGGGATCAGGCAGGGTTGCTTTTCACAATTCATGTCACAAATCACTTATAAACACTGTAATGGCACTTGAACTCAAAATGCACTTAAAGAAATACTTCTAAACAAATGAATATATCAAGTGTGTGTCTAGATTGATTTATGGCCTTGCTTTCCTTTTAGATAAAAGCAGTCTCTTTATCTTGAAACTGAGTCAGTGGTGACACAAATGCATTTTTGTTTGTAGCAATATAGGATGATAGATGAGATAATGAAAGGTGAAATGTTACCTGTCTGTGACTCCCTCAGGGAGACAAATGCTGTCTCCAGTTAAAATTAAACTGTCACTCAGTAATTTACTGTTTCCCAGTTCTCTGGTTAATGCCATTGAAACCACAGAAACAGAGCCTTTATCCTGTAATCCCTCTTTCTCTTTCTCCTCCACCACTCTCTCTCTCTCTCTCTCTCTCTCTCATGCTACTGCAGGAATGAAGGGCAACAATGTAGAAACACACCCTGCAGGGTGTCAGAACACCCTCATTCAGCCGTAGCTCATACAGAGAAAATGATTTGGCTGTTATAGCTAGTGCTGTCTTTGTGAGTAAAAAGTGACCAGAAAGAAGTATCTCAGCATGATCAGCATGTTTTATGTTTGTATTGGTGCTCTCTGGCTGAATGTGTTTCTGATTGTGTGCTTTGGCAGCAGATGTGATTACGTCCACACGGTCAGATGCTTCAAAACATGTTTTCCAAGTTGATGTCATTTTTTAAGAACTTGCTGTTTTCTTGTACTTTTATTCCTCTATTTTTCTATTTTTATTCCTCTGTTTTTCTTTTTGTTTGAGTGTCTCTTCTCATCTATGGTATTGTGAAATTTCTTAACTTCCACAAAGTTTCTTTCCATTCCTTTCTATAATCAGACATTGTGAGTCTGTGACTCAATCTCAGTCTTTCACAGCATAAACAAAGGTTCAGTGTGTAATATCCATATGAGGGAAAGAAGTGGCTGAGATTGTGATGAACGTGTCCCCTAAGCAGTCCAGCGACTGAAATCAGATCAAATTGAAATCACATTCTGGTAAGAGACACCATACCTCCATTCTGCAGGATTAATAACATGCAGTGAACTGAAAAAGGACAAACATCATGACTGATGTCTTTGCTGTTGTGCAACATTACTTGCCATCTCTCAAAAACAACTTTAAAATTAAAATTCAAACACCACCCCCCGCAGTGTCTACCTCTTTTTGCCAGTAATTTCTGTCTTCCTCATAGAGGAACTCTTCTCCACAAAAACAGATGTCCTTAAATTTTCACATAAAAGTTAACTCATTATTCCCCAAGGTTATAAAAACAATTTGGTCACGTATGATTCATATGAAATACTGGCTGTGCCATCCTTCACTTCTGTGGTCTGCTAAAGTGGTGGTGCAAAGTCACAACACAAGATGACCAATCTCTGATTATGTCGTTATACTAAGAGTCAAGTGTTTGTAATTTTTATTATTTGAAATAATTAATCAGGTGATCTCATAGCCACCCAAAGCTATTTCAATGACAATTTCTAAGTTTTAATATAAAGGAAAAAAAAATTAACACCTCTCACGGATAGATGTATAGATCACATTCAAAGCAATGGAAAACCAAGTCATGACTTCAGGCATTTAATTTTTTGCAAGGTATGACAGTGTGCAAGACTTTTTCCCTATCTTTTTTGATACATAAAGGAGCAACAGACACCATTTTGTGTTTGAGCGCATATGCACATTAAAATCAGAGAGACTTGAGAAAAAAGACATGCAATTTTAAGGGAAAATGAGTCACAACTTCCATTTGCTCTGGGCCAATAGAATAACACAGAATCTGGGTGAGCGTGTGGTGAAGCCAAATCATAAAAATGCAGTTCAACTGCTCAGGTTACGCTAATGAACCTCAACAGCTGGCTATCAACACTGTACCATCAACACAAGCTCCATAGGAGTTTACAAAACAACAAGTTACCGCTGAAGTTTATCAATCACGAAAACTAAATTTACTCTGCAAATTAATGCACTGAAGTCCCTAAATTCCTTGTTTTTCATTTAAATTGGGAATAAATTCTATTCTGTTGATAAGTGTTTTTTTTAAGGAAGAATGTATTCCAATGTCATTATTTAATTTTCAATTATTTTATGTTTTATTTATTTTTAAAGAATGGTTGGATGCTCTGTGGAAAAAGTCTGAAGTTACTATTTATACTCATCTTTCCATGTGTTTTATAGATCAGTGGGTCAGATTTTACCACTTGAGGCACTTGGCTGTTTGATGAAAAATTATATTTTCAAATGGAAAGTGCACAATGAGAACATTACTATTAAATAGGATGTCGGGACTTCCCATGCGTTTCAGACTTACTGCAAAGAACTGTGGGTTGTTTTGCCTTAAGTGACACAGGAACTGGACAATTTGTAGTTTGAGCTCATTTTTCTGTTGTTCTCTTGCTTCTGAAAATGACATCACTTTTCATCCTACAATAACTTCTATTCTTTAGGGCAGACTTACATCATTCACACCCCACCACATTTCCTGTCTGAAAAGATCAACTAAATGTTTCTTTGTGTCTCTTTTCTGTAACTTGCCACCCCCTTCCACATCCCACTTCCTTCCATACGCTTTGACTTGACATCACTAACTGTTGGCATCATCATCTCTCATCTGTCCTAAAGCCATGTGGTCAATGCCGTACAGAAAATCCCCTGACCATTTCCTCTGGTCCTGTCCTAAAAAAAGTTTTGTGACTGGCTACATGTGGCCAACTGCACATCCCAATAAAGCACTATGATGTACAACTCCCTAGAAGTTCTTCATAAATGTAGTGGCACTCTTCGGGTGATTTATTCAAAAAGTCTATCACAAATAGCATGTCATGGTTGGTTTCACCAAAAAAAGGGAAGTGGATATTGACAGTAATATTGTTCAAAACCACAGGTGTGCATGAGTTTGCATAAGGATATCCTTAAGGAAATTAGGAGAACTTCCTCCAGGATTGTGATGACTTCCTGTTAGACAAAATGGAGAAAGAGAGGAAGAAAAGAACCCCTCCTCTCTTTTTTGACCATAACTAAGGACAGATGTCATCTATTACATCCCGCAGCTTATAGGAGCATAACAACCTTTTCCCCCCAAACTCATCCTCAGCATATCCATCCACCCTCTGACCACAACATTACAGACATGACTTTTCTTCCTGTTTTCTTGTGGTAATTGGTCGTTTTTTTCTTTTTTGCATCCTCAGCATCTTTCAATCTCTGCGGTCTCTCACTTGACCTTAATTCAGAATCCTCCACTCCTCTCCTGTTTTCTTAATTTGTTCTTTGATCACTGGGCAGAAATATCAGAGATTCTTAAAGCTAAACATCTGTGACTGAATAATGCTGCTGGCTGCCAGCTGGTAAAGAGTTTGCTATATAAAGATTTGATTTCAGAAGCTCATGATGGTAATAAGATCCATAGTATAATCCTTTCTGGATTTCACTCAACTTTTTAAAGTTATTTTTGGAAATTAGTGTGACATAATTAGATGTGTACATTCTATATGCATAGTTAGAAAAATCTCTTGAAAACATGGCACAGTATATTTTTTTTTTAATAAAAAATTAAAATGAAGCATATTTTAGGACCTTTAAGTTGATTTGTGTCATTATTTTCATTACATTTAAGCATATTGCCTCCTGAAATGTCTGGATGTTTCGATTTCATTTTATTGGTTAATTCCTTTTATTTTTAAAGAATGATTCTTATAAGATTCTATAATTACTGTCATATTTTTATGATGATTATTTACAGAGATGTAAAAATCCATAATGTGAATGAGATTTTCTGTACTACTAAAATGAAAATTGTAAATAAAAATTTGTTTAATGGTAATGCAAAAAGGCTTAATTTTCTTTATTCCAAATATAATATATTTTTTACATTTTTCCACATGTTATTGACAGGTATTGAGAGATTCACACTACCAAGACTTTAAATTAAGGACCCTAATATACATATATACAGCATGTACAGACATTTACACAAAAAAATAAAAAATATTCACAACATAAAACATCTGCTACATCAATAAATCTGGATGCGTTATCACTAACGTAATACATATCAGTGTCTCGAGAAAAATGCACTAATGTTATACTCACCTCAGGTTTCGTGTCTTGTTTTGAGGACGATCTGTGCGCGCACACAAATATTAGGAGCAACAGCTCCGTTAACCGTCTCCAAATCATTCTTCTGTCGATGAGTCCTTTTTGAAAATACGTTAGTCAATCTTAATAAAGTTTGGCTGCTTTCGCAACTGTCAAAACATAACCACGCTTTAAAAATTACGCCTATCACTTCTTTTGTGGTAGAAAATAATCGAGTAATTTGACTTCTCCAGGAGAAAGGGAGAATGTTGAAGTTGATCAAAATGTAAACAATTACTGCTATAGATTACTATTGCATCGCAGTGACTGATACTCTATAGTCATAAAATCATACTTTGTTATGTAAAGTTACTAATCGCTGATAATGTTGCATCGACAGAACGCAGTATGAAAGATTAACATTCCGTGCGAAATTTCTCTTTGTCTTGTTTCTATTTCATTGCGTTAGTTGGTTCAAATCTTCGAGTTCATATGTACTGCAGCCCCTTTCTCCGGGCTTGCAGACGTGGAAAAAAAATCGGTAGGAAGAAAAAGCCCTCCTTCCTCAACATAAGCCCATCCCGCTCTTCAACTGCTCGAACTTAACGGCCTTGCTGACGACCTTGTTCTGCTTTGCTTGGCTCGACCTCGTGGGCTGAGAAAATACTTCATCTGCCTCAGTTCTTCCCTCTAACTAGCTTTTGCCATTTTAATTCATGGTTTTACTTGACAGTCGTTTTGTGTTTACCATAGGCTATGACTTATGACTGGTCAAAACAATGCTAAAGCAAACAAGCATGACAAAATGATTCATTTCAACTGTTTTAATGGAGGGGAAAATACGCATGATGCCAGGACATTAATTTAATTAATGTAATTTAACTGTTTATGTTATTTTGACAGCCGTAAAATTAAATATGGGTGTATATAAATTTAAATTAAATTAAATTTCTGCATAAGGAAGTCATTGGAAAGCCCCCCCACCATGATAATATATTTATATATGTGAGTGCATATTCTATTTAGCTGTTTACTTATTATTTATTTACCTATTGATTTACAAAATTTTTAGTTTCAAGTCAAGTCAAGAGGCAATTATTTGTCATTTGCATAGTTAACACTGGGGAAAACTGGGCATAGAAATGCTTGTGACGATGCTCAGACAGACAGCGACAATAATAAAACATAAGACATAGACGTACATGGAGAGCACTGAGGTTCTTGAGTGACTACAGTGCCCATAGACAGAAAGACATGGACAGAGTATTATATGCCCATAAGTGGAAGTAACAGGTACAATAAAGTTAATCAGTGTTAAGAGTTATAGTGTTCATAAGAAGTCCTCCTGAGGTAATATTATGATTACTGGGGTAGAACTGTCTAAAATGTCATCGTAGATAGAGCTACATGGAGAAAAATTAAAGTGGCAGTGCAAGTACAACGAAAGTAAACATAAGAGCAACATGTCTTCCGTTTTTTTTTTTTTTTTTTAGATGGAGAACAGCTGATTGTTAAGTAAAAGTTTGGGACCATTTGAAATAGTTTACATTTTAAAACGTGTTTTTATCCAGGCTCCCATAATCCATTATTTTATGATTCACACCTTTATGTCTTAAAGTCTATCCAGCTTTATCCTGACGTAAGGTAAAAATGGGGAGACTTAGGTCTCTGCAGAGAAAAAGTGGGCGTTTATGACCTTGTGGGTATTTTCAAACTGATGGGTTTTTCTAATCTTGTATTTACGGTTATTTACCGCGGCTAATGAAGCGGAAGTCTCACACATATGCTTACTTTCGCGTTGAGGAAAAAGGTGGATAAGCGCTAAGGTTCAACGGCGCCACCTACTGCTGTGATTATGTCATTGTATGTATAGTATATAAGAGAAAAATATATTAATATAAAGAGACTAATAATTAGCTTTCCTTTTTTATTTTTGGTAGAGCTTCTTTCCTTGTTGCTGGGTGGGAAGATGGAATTGAAAACCTACTTCTATCGAAAGGTTCAATGATGTTAGGGTATGTTTGAATGCAACATAAGGTCCGTTTGAACATCTTGGTGTTTGAAACTCTTTGTATGTGCTATATCTGTCTATGGATGTACTGAACATCTGTGAATTTCTCCAAAAGTAAGACATTCAGTATGTAACAAAGGCAAAGATGGTTTATTAATATTTTTCCATTGCTCTGATTCAAGGTTTTGTACTTAATATGCTAGATTTTGTTGAAGTGGTGCATTGGCCTTGGATACAAGCAGTTTTCAAATGTCACCCCAGCCATGAAGTACAGCTTTGTGAAGTTTACGAATAGTCTACCCTGTTAGTGAGCTTACACACGTGACCATCTTAGATGCAGCATTTTGTAATTGTAATTCTGCAAACTATTTTCATGCAAATTTATTACCCATACATACAGAATTGGAACATCACACCATATACACATACTGCTCTACACAAACACAGACTACACTCTGCTTCCTTCTGTCTTCCTTATGTGCCTCTGCATGGTTGTCATGGTGCAAGAGATTAGAGGCCAGTCCTCAGACAGATTGTCAACACTTCCTCCGGTCTCTCCCTCACCGCGCTTGATGTGGCACACACAGAAGCAGTGCAGAGGAGTTTGATTGTGTTAGGGAGTGAATGGATTAGGGATGCCTGTATTTGAAGAAATCTGTGTTTCCCTCAGACCACCAAGGAAGAATAACACCACTGTAGATGAGATTTATACTCTAAAAAACAGCAAAGATTGAGCATGATTAAAATAACTCCATATTCTAGTTTTTTTTTGTCATGAATAAACTGATTTTTATTTCCTTTTTTATCTTTTAGCTGTACCATGAAACTACATATCACAGTCAGACTCATACACCCAATTCATTTCTATAGAAGATACATGTTAAAGTATCCAGACAAAGAACAAACATCACCGAAGAAATAAACATTTTTACCAAGAATTATAGAAAGGTTACCTTTTAAGCTAGATAGTGGTTCATCTTAGAATCATTCGATTTATTTCTACCTTTTTCAATAGCTACACTGACAGTATTAAAGTAACAAGAGCTTACACGGACATACAGGTTTGTTAAACAATCTTACCTGACTCTTTAGTCTAGTTGATGTTAAGAGCCGTATATTGTCTAATACTATACAGCTGGACAGGACAAACATGGACACAGTTTGACAAGTCATATTTACAGTTTGGTGTTTTGGTGCTTCCCAACTGATAAACTGTTAAGTAAAAGTCTGAAGATTTAGTACAAGTCAAGAGTATTTCATGTGAATTTACATAATGCCAATTTGATGACGTGTGTAAAATATCTTGAGCTTGAATTTTTGACCAAAGGTTGATAACAATGATTTGTGCATGGCTGCCCTGGAACAAGGTATCGACAAGATGTGTTTTATATTTCTTAATTTGAAACACATTCCCTCCAAATTTTACCATCCTTTATAGATTGTGATAAACAACTGCATATTTTGTGTATAAGAATAGAGAAATGGTTTACCAATAAAATAACTCTTAGTGAGAAAGTGATCAATTATGTCATCATTGGCTTAATAAATTTTGGTCTGTTCCTCCCCCAGAGCAATTGTTCAAATCCTTAGCTACCTTAAGATCTTCACTTTGGAAAAGTAAACAAATCCATCTTACCTAACACAGACCAAATAATCAACATTCATCTAAAAGAACATCACATAATATTCAAAGAAGTTATATAAGATATATTTAGACATCATTACATATTTTAAAATACACAATTCAGGTATTTTAGCATAAAAGATCTGGGTTAAAGATCAGGGACATTTTCAAAACCAAGAAATAATGCTCTATGTGTTTACTCTGTGCACATGAGTGGGGTTGTTTTTTTTTCTTCAGTCAAAACTCTTAGTCCAAAATAGCCTTCAGGTTCCATCCCATTTGTCAGCTATTTAATTCATCTTAACACTTTGTTTTTTAACAAGGTCTAATGGAGAGCTCGCTGAGGGCTTGGTTCAAGAAACTCACTGATGTCCCGGTGGCAGGAAGGTTGCAAGGTGGTGAGTTTGTGACCGCTCATGATGCAGCACTCTCTCTGGGCCCTTGGTCTTTGCAGGAGCTCGGGGTGCCTTGACGACTCCTCCATGGTGCTTCATGTGTCCCTAGAAGTTATAGTAAGAGATGTTATTTAATTATCATTAAACTTTCAAATTGTATCAAGACAAGGATGAAAACCTCTTGACTAACTATCATATGCTGAACTGTATATTCACCCTGGATGACAATAATTGTTTAGCTTAATGAATTCAGAATGCCAATCACCTTAAGTCCACTGCGACTTGCATACTCTTTTCCACATTCAGAACAGTGGTATATTTTTTTTTCTGGCATTGGAGGTGGAAGACTGGGAGTCAGTGATATGCATACAGTTGATTCTGTTCTGTCCATTTCAGTTCCTGTTATATCTTTATCCACTTTATCCTTTGCAGTTGAACTACAGTGAGCTTCCGTTAGGGTCTTCTGCACACGTGTGTCACAATCCTCAGTCTCATCCTCATTTGTCTTATTTACAGTGTCTGATACCGTATCTGCATTAATACTCAAATCTGGAGTTGTTCTTTGTCCATTCTTTGGTGTTTTATGTATTTTATCTTCCGAATTTTCTTCCTTAGGGAACTCTTGGGGGATTAATTTGGATGTTTGGAGAAGGCTTTGGTCAGGCTCCTCTAGGTGTACTATATGAGAAGATGCACTGTCAGATCTCAGCGCGAGGAGAGAAGGTGGTGTTGATTCTGTTAGTGGTGGAGGAACTCTGGATGCATTATGTGCTTGTATACTAAGAAGATCCTCCAGATTTGATCTGGATCCAGAGCAAGGAATAGGTGAGTCACATATATTTTCACTATGTTCACAGTCATCTCTTAGTGGACTTGCTTTCTTCAGAGCAGAGGAGCATGATCTCTTTTTATCTTCCAAGAAGGAAGTGTTGCTGGAAATTTCAAAAGATAGTTCATCAGTGGTAGAAGGACCAGTTGTTGCTGATGCTGACTGGGTGGAAGGAATGAAAAGGGAGGCTGCAGATTCCACTGGAGAAGGTACACTGATTGAGAGCTCAGGGGGATCAGCTCTGAATATTGTAGGTGAATGAGGGGATGGATTCAGGGATGGGTCAGAGGTTAGGTCTAAAGGTGGTACAAAATTTGAGCTAAGTGAAGCCGGTGGGCCAGAGGTTATGGGACATGCTGTAGGAGCAGTACTGACAGCAAGGGATTCAGTATGTCTAGAATCCGAAACGGTCTGTAGATCAGCATCCATTAACTGAACATCTGTAGCACTAGGGCTGTTTTCTGAAGCAGAGAGCTCAATAGACTCAGAATGGGACAAAATATCACATTCTGTTGAGGTATCTGGCATGTGCTCTGGTGGTAGCTGTCCTCCTAAGTGCATGCGGATATGATGTTGTAGTACAAGGGCATTGGTGAACTTCCGCTGGCATAAGGGGCAAGAATTCTGGGCACGACTGTTTGGAGGGCGGGCACGGTGGGTGGCAAGATGTGCTCGAAGGCTTCCTTTAGTTGAGAAGGAACGACCACATAGCTTGCATGGGAAAGGTCGCTCACCTAAATGTGTAGCCTGGTGCAAACGTAATGCTCTTGGGCAGCTAAGCACCCGCAGACACACACTACACTGATTAGGGGCAAGTGTCCCAGCAGAATTCATAAGTCCTAGGTAGGGTGACTCCTTGCTGAAGAGGGATGATGGTATTTGGATTGTAGATGATGGAAGTGAGGTGACCACATTAGTACTGAATGTGCTTGTGCTCATTAAACCACTGCTGCTATAGCTTAATGCTCCTGCTACACTATGGCCACTGGTAGAAGTCTCCCCAATGGATGAAACCCACTTTGACTGACCTTGTGGTTCTTTTTCCAACTTCTCCACCAGCTTCTGCAGCTTCGATGTGTCCGAGGTTGGGGTCGAGATGGAAGGGGTAGGGGATGATGCTGTGAACGGGAATGCGATGTGTTGTTGTGGGGATGACAGGAATGATCCAGCTGGAGTTGTTGGCCTGAGATACCCATGGCCTGGATGGTGCTGATTGGAAGATGCTGGGAAGAAGATTTTGGGTAAATTGGCAAGCTGTGAGTAAGCAGAATGGGGGAGCAAAGTAGGTATTGGTGGGGTGTTCTCATCAAAGCGTTTCACTCCTTTATACACCCCAGCAATGGAGGCGGTGGATGAGGCAGGAGCTGAAAGAAGTGTGGAGGCCAGAGTGGATGGTGATGAGGATGTGATTGAGGAGGTAGTGGATGTAGAGGCTGCAGCAGCGGCAGCTGCAGCAGCACGATTGAGCTGAATGAGAGAGTGTGCAGTGGTAAGCAGGGCCAAATCAATACTAGGAGGAAGAGATGAGGTTGTAGCACGTGTTGAGGCAGTAGTTCCCTCAGGACTGTCACCACACATATCATCCTCTTGCTGTTTTTGATGCCTCTGAGTAGCATTTGTATTGGTGGAGGTCTGTGTTTGCGCTGGTCCTCCCATTGATCCTCCAGTAACAGATGCAAAAAGTGAACAGGGAAACAATGAAAAAGAGAGTTCAGGGTTTTGCTCACGATGCCGCAAGAAGTGGACTTTCAGGTTCCCTCGTGTGGTGAATCGACTGAAACATACAGGACACTGGTAAGGACGCTCCCCTGTGTGTGAACGCAAGTGTATTTGGAGGGATGAATCACTGCTGAAGAGTTTCCGACAAAATCGGCATGCATGCTGCATACGCCCGGACGATAAGACAGCTGTACCTCCTTGAGCAGAGAGTTTTGGATCCTGTGAGGGGACTGAAGGGACAGCAGCTGCTGGCATTGATTGGTTTGGGAAGGTCACACCACTGTGTCCACTAGCTCCTATGGTGAATGGTTTTTGAGATGGAGGGCCAAGAGAAAGTGTGAGTGGATAGTTTGAGGCAGCAGGTGTAGACATTGATGAAGATGTGGAAGCACTTGTATGACTGGTGAAGCTTGCTGGAGTAACTACCCCACTATCATACTGTGCTTTATGGGGTCGTAAGACATTCGAGAGAGGGTGGACATGTTTGGAGGACTTAGAGGTGGTCTGAGGGGGTAGCAGGGAGGAGAAACAGGCTAAAAGAGGAGCCACAGAGGAAGGGGGAGGTGATGACTTTGGTCTGGAGGATCTGAGGTTGTTATCAGAACCTTTTAAACAGAGCTGTGGCAGAGATGGTAGTATAAATGGTTTTGAATCCACTTCACAAGATTCTCCTCCCAATCTCAGTACTTGCCTACAGATTTCTTCAGTCATCTGCATCTGATGAATTTGCCTCTGCTGCAGCACACGTAGCTCCTCCAAGATGAAAGCAATACTGACGGGTGCACATGCTGGGGCTGAAGGGACCGTGCTTGGGCTGGAAGAGGGTGTAATTGGACTTGGGGGACCCTGAGGTACAGAATTGGGGCTTCCAGGATGTGGAGGCACATAGAGAGAAGCAGCAGCAGATGAAGATGAAGAGGAGGTTGTGGTTGCTGACACACCTAACTTTGGAGAAGCCATGGGTAAATGAGTGTGGAGGATAGATGGTGCAATGGTAGTCATACACCGATTAGTAGAACGGGATGGGATATCAGAAATTTGGAAAAGGTGAGACTCTGTGACGTTTGAAGCAAATTGTATCGGCTGGCTGGGGATATGATAGACACAATGGCTGGCTCGAGTCAGAGAAGGTTTTGTGAGCCTCTCCACTGGTGGGCTTGGGTTTAAGGAAGATTGGCCGCCTTGAGTTGTTGAGTATGAGAAAGAGCAGGAAGAGTTCTTTGCAAGAGTAGAGGTGAGGGACTTCACTGCCAACTGCTCGTCTAAGAGATGTGAGAGAAAATATTTATGCAACAATTTATGCCATGCAAATAATTAAACATTATTTTACTTCTGATACTGCTAGTCTAATGTTTATAATGCATGTCAAGTACAATGCAAGAATATAAAATTGTACCTGTTCAGGAAATTCTTTGATTATTAAACAGATATTGTTGCATAGGTATGTTTCCGCTATTTTAATACCGATTAGACCGATAAAGGTAGCCACTACAATACATATATGAGAATAATTGTCACTAGTACTGTTAGTGTACTATTAAGTCATTCTAAATTAATTAATTAATACAAATTAATGTATTACATTGAGTAATTTAAATTAGTTGTAACTGTATAGATTATATTACACAATTAGTTTAGCAATTTAATTAATTTTGTTTGCTGTCTGCCACATTATTGTTGACATTGGATTAGCAAAGCTGATAAACCCAAAGGCCTTTAGCCTTACAAACCAAATTTGAACCTTTAGTACTTTTATTTTTCTTTAGGTTGTTATCTTTATTGCTTTCCAATTTTTTTTACTCACTGCTTACACAAGTTTCACCAAGGAAACATAGCATATGGAGAGGGTACCTCTGGCTGACCTGGTTAGAAACACTGTATTTGTAAGGCCAACCTAAGTGTAGTATTGCTCTTCTAGCCAAGGCTCCCATCAATTGCACCTACTGTGCCACTTGAACCCCCATTATCATAAACCTTCAGCAACGTTTTTTTAATATCAATATATGTTTCTATTATCATATCTCATAAAGTATGAAGAACATAATGTGTACTTTTAATTTCCACCTCATTTTTAGCCTTGTACATTGCTGTTTCTCTCTCTTTCTCTCTCTCTCTCCTATGTTCTGAAATCCCATCCTTCAAGCAGCTTACAATGCTTTTAGCACCACTAACAGCCAACTTTGTTTCCACAGCAACAATGAACACGGACAATGAACCTCGCCACAAAATTCCCAAACCCCTTCACCGACTCACCTACCCACCCACTAGTAAGTAAATATATGCCATTACATCTTGTATATTTAAAACAAATCTTCTGTCCTAACTTAGCGAAGCCTGAAAGGTCAGTGAGCCTTTCTGTTGTCACCTGTTGAGATTGCTTAAAATAAGTGACCTTCAGCATCAGAGCCATATCCAAAAAAACTAATGTGATTTACAGAAGACATAATAGCATGAATACAAACTCATATACTATGAAAAGATGCATAAAGTGTTGCCTGTACTTCAAGAACTCTAGAATTTAAGTCACAGATCAACACATTCTTATGCACATACTTCCTGGCAGTTAATGCCTGACTGCACGACCACAAAGCCTTACGGAGACAATGAAGTCTCATGGCATTCCCGTTAAGGCACTCAAGTGTCTCCTCCTTTTTCAAAGTATTCCACCTTTTTCCACAACAATTTCTAATCCCCTTTTCGAAATCCAGTTTAGTATATTACACAGCTCTGTTCCCTTTATGTACGCTTCGCTATTTGTTCTTCTTTTTTCTTATCATTCTCAATAACCATACATTTAATACCATGGGCGGTCTAAATTCCAAGCTTAGGTGAAAGATAAAAGATGAAGATGAAAAGTACTAATTGGACATTTGACAGAAGCTGCTGGGATGTAACTATGTCCAAATATAACAGAAATTCCTTTTATTTTTACCTTCTTTTATTTTTCTTTTCTTAAAATGAGATCAGATATTTGAAACATTTGAATCTGCTGAAGTCACTGCAAATGATCTCAAATGACGTGGCTCACTGACAGAAACAATGGAGCTATCTTACTGAACAGTAAAACATTTCTCACCATGTTGAAGTAGCCATGAAGTGTTGAGGATGGGGCTGAAAAAGTGCTGAGGTCTTTTCTGTTTCCGGCGTGACATGATGCAGGGGAAAGTCAATGGCTAATTGGCCCATGGGTTGAAACAGATTGAAAATCTTTCTCTTTGAGCTAAATTACAGTAAATCTCACTGCATCAGTTCGGAAAAACAAATATAAATCCATGTTTCATTTATATAGAAAGCCACAAGGCCAAATGCTAAGGGCATACATGAGCAAGCAATGTCTCAAAAGTGTCTATTCAGTGTCTAACTAAAATCCAAAGACAACTCTCCACCTCCTTTTCCCAGTTTCTCTCTCAAACACAGTCTCGGCTTGTTCTCTCTGCATTTGCATTCAAATAACGCACAACACCACCTACTCATGCATATACCCCTCCTTTCCCCTACACCCCCAAGTTTTAAGGCGTTCCCCTGAACATTTTTTCAAGTCTCAGTACTAAGTTTTTAATAATTGGAAACCAGGTAAGAGCATGAAGGGCTGAGATCAATTATACAGTGCAATTTTTTAAACACTGATAGACATTTCATACATTTTTTTTATATATTTCTTATAGCTTACTGCAAAGAATCTTTCAGGGGAGCACATGTATTCATAGTTATATTTATAATATTTGTTTAATAAAGTCATTCATTCAACAGGCCTACATTAACTTTCATTAGAAGTTAAATAAGGCCTGAGATTATCTGATGTCAGTGGCATCATGACAAAAATAAAATGTAGGTCTGATAATAGAATTTGAAACAATCTACATGTTGACTGTCTGCAATTCAGATATGTCCTGCTTTCAGATGAGGTTTCAGTAGCTTAATCTGAAAAATAATGGTATTTATTTTAACAAACCATAATACATCCTTGTCCTTAACAGAACTATAGCCTATATTTCATGTACATATGTTTCTCTTTTATTTTTTATTTATTTATTTATTTTTGTATTCATTTGGCTTTCACAGTTTTTGGTTATGCACACAATCCTTTGATATGGCACATACAGTAATTATACCATTTGTATCATAACGTAAGATGAACAGGGAACAAAACATTTTTATTAAAATGATATTCATGATAAAATACATTAAAGGGTTTAGCTAGCAGTCCAATAAACGCAATTAAACGCTTCGTAAAATTTTTGTACAAATGTCATAATTACGTCAGCCAAATGCACGAGGGAACTACAGCTCTACTGTACGCGCGACCTGTTGCATCCTCCGGCGCGCGCTCTATGATCATAACCGATTATGATTCATATTTCTTATGACTATATGAAATACTTTGACGTAACTGAAATTTTAAGTGTAGGGCTTGTAAATGATATAAACACTTACCAGTAGACGATAATCTTTCAGGAGTGTTTTCAAAATGAGGATATTGTACGTCGTACAGCGTCTGGTCGTAATATCATCGTTGCTGTTCCGGCATTTTGCCACCGTGATGCGCAGTCTGCTCTGACAGCAGGCAGTTCGACATCTAAATTATTTATATGCTGTACTGTCTTAAGTACACACTATATTCTGTTGTAGTCGTGACTTTGCTCACTCATTGTTCAGTGTTTGGTTTGACTGCACATTGAGATTTCGTGATATTTCGATTCTTGTCATTCCCATAGTCCTTCCCTCCCTCGCGGCTCTGCTTCCTTTGTATTAGGTAAAAATGGCCCTCTCCCCGGCCTGTGCCTTTGTTGAGCACATTAATGCTGCAGCATCGACGGATGTCTGTCTGAGAGTCTGTCGGTCCGATCCGGACACTGTCTCTGCAGAGTAATTAACGAGCCGTTACGAGACACGGTTGTTTTAACATGCCAAATAGAGTGGCTTTTGCGTTTGCTTTCGGTTTGTGACATAAAGGTTCGTTTTCTTTTTAGATGACGTAGCCTAATTAGACTTTTTTATTTTTATATTTTAGTAAATCACTAGAAAAAAATGCTATTTGTATGAGGATGTTGTAAATATTTAATTGCTATAGTTACTGTAAGAGTATATTATTTTTTTGTATTATATTGTAAAACTAAATCATACAAAAAAGTTTAACAAACACTGCTTTTGCCAACATTTTATTACTGCCATAACTTGCTTAATTATGTTTCTTTTTCCTCCTTCATCAAATAAAAAAATAATTCTGCTGTACCTACTTGTTGAGAAGTTGTTTATTTTTTGAACTACAATGTTGTCCTAAGTACATATGGAATACAAGGCATTTTGTCACAAGATAAACTGTATGTAATGGATGTTTGTTTCAACCAATTTGGATAAAACAAAACTGAACAAAGGATTCAGTAATCTTTTCAGAGATTACATCCATATTGTTTTGTAGTAATATTTTACATGGTTAAAAAAGGAATAAAATTGAATGAAAATCCAGAAGTGAAAGTGAACGTGAAAGTGACATGAAATACAGCCAAGTAATCGTGCTCTGCTTTTAACCCATTCAAAGTGCACACACACAGCAGTGAACACACACACACACACACCATGTACACACACCCAGAGCAGTGGGCAGCCATTAATGCTGCGGCACCCAGGGAGCAGTTGGGGGTTTGGTGCCTTGCTCAAGGGCACCTCAGTCGTGGTATTGACAGTGGAGAGAGCACTGTACATGCACTCCCCCACCTACAATTCCTGCCGGCCCGAGACTCGAACTCACAAC
The DNA here is from genome assembly GCF_003368295.1 of Carassius auratus. Classification (NCBI taxonomy): domain Eukaryota; kingdom Metazoa; phylum Chordata; class Actinopteri; order Cypriniformes; family Cyprinidae; genus Carassius; species Carassius auratus. The sequence goes on along the minus strand of NC_039244.1, from coordinate 20,096,414 downwards.
CTTTCAATTGTGAGTCCGACTCTCTAACCATTTGGCCACAACTTCCCCCGATGTGTCTTAAAGACACATCTTTAACACAATGTATTATATTTTCATTAAAAATAGTATAGGTATATTTATTGATATAAACATTGTGTACATTTATTTAAAATGTAATTACATTTAAACAAAACTATATATCGAATGATATATCAGTGTTACAATGTTTAAAAAAAAATACCACTTTTCTCTGTCAAAGCTTAGATGACTGGGTGAAAATAGCACATCCATGTCCAATGTCCATGTACGTAAATGCTTTTGAATGTAAAATGTCAGTTTAACTCTTTTGGACTAATGTGCCGCATTGTTTCTGATCCCTTTGTTTTTCCATAGGTCTGGTGCTCGATCTCTGACAGCTCTGACATGGTCCCATAGTTTGATACATGATGAAAATCATTCCTCCACTTGTCAATGTAGGCTTCGTCCACTATAAATACAATTTATACAGTTAGCTTATGAAGTTTTTTAGAAATATGTTTAGCAACAACAACAACAAAAAAAAGAAAAATCAGCTCCTATGGATATTTTGCTAATTATTTAAGAAATTTACAATGTTATAACATGCAATGGTCAAATCAGTGATAAAATGGTAAAAAAGAATCTGGGTTAATGGAATCTGCAGAGATCATATTATACTACTTACAGAGAGGACGACCCTCAAAGAAGCTTCTACACTCAGCTTGTTCTTCCACCCTCATATTTGCTTCCTCCTCATCCTTGTCCTCCATCTCCTCTAGTGCTTCACCCACAGCTACCGGAAGCACTGTGTTTAATCTGGCCATTATCTTCACCTTCTCCATCAACTCTCTGACTTGTGTCCCATCATCCTGCTGCACGTTGTTAAGAACATGATATCTGTTTCCACATTTATCGATCAGCCACTGCAGAGCCTTTCCTTCACTCTCAATGTGCTCTTCAATAGTGGGGGTCCCCATCCAGTCTCCCCTGGTGAACACCACTATACTGTACTTCCAGACAGATCGACCCAGGAGCTCCATGTGCTCCTTCACAGACCTCCTATGTGCTTCAGTGAAGGCCACACCAGACTGAAGAACCAGCAAAACTGCATGAGGTCCTGGTGAACACATAGTAACACTTGACATGATCTCCTGCTTGACTGACTCTGGTGTCTCCTGTTCAGATGCGTAAGGCCACCATCCAGGTGTGTCAATTAAAATGACTTTTCTCTTGTCAATTTCTCTCACACTCATTTCACACTCTTTTGTCCTGCTCTTCTCTTGAGTCATTTTCATGTTGTGGATGGTGTTCATCACTGAGGTCTTCCCAACAGCATTGCTACCCATCAAGACAATCCTTAACTCTGGAAAATTACAACTTTTTTCTGTCCAAAAGAATGAGAGAGTTCATAAACAATGCTTTACTTTCAATTTGGATTATACTGACTACGTAAGTCCATCTCATTTATTAATTTTTTTTTGTGAAAAAAATGCACGTTACCTGTTAGACTTTGATTTAAATTTAGCATCTTTGTTTTGGCTTGGATCACTCTCTCTTCTGCTCGTTCCTTCACAGTCCTTCTCTTTTCCTCCATATTTTCCAACAGTTTGCTGTCAATTTTAAAGCACTGTCCTTCATGCTCAGCTACCAAGTTCTCTATCTCTTGAAACAGTTTTTCCACATTTATCTCTTTACTGTCAGTGTAACTGAAGACATGAACTCTGTTCCCACACTTCTTTATCACTGTTTTAATCTCTGTCCCTGCTCTCTCAATGAGCTGCTTGCTGTTTGCATGTCTCTGTGTTTTGTTGTGATACATGAGCAGAAGGATGGTGTGGTTCCAGATCTGTTTACCCAGAATCTCCATGTGTTCCAGCACATTATTTAGGTGCACGCCTGTGAATGGTTTGTGTAGATTGATCACTAGAAGAAAGGCATGTGGAGCAGGACACAGTTTTAAACTGTGCACAATCTCCATCTGTATATACTTTGTACTCTCTGCCAGTGTGGAGCTTTTCCACCATCCTGGTGTCATTACCAAATTAACCTTCCTGTTCTGAACCACCCCCTGTTTCATCTCACTCTTGACTATCTCGTTGCCCACTTCCCAGTGTTTATGTCCAAGGATGGTATTTGCAGCACTGCATTTGTATTCTAATTTACTCCCTATTACAATGGCGTTTATCTCTGTAAGAGCTGGACAGTCTGCAAGAGAAAATATAGAGACATATGCTATTTTCATCTTCACTTAATTTACTGTAGTACACTTTAAAAGTCTGTCAGCTGGATACTTTTTGTAATGTAGGCTATTTATTCAAAAATGTCCATAAAGACATAATCATGCAGCTCTGTGGTAGTTTGCAGTGGAATCTGTTCACATTGTTGCTGCAGTTGTTTTCATCAGTGTTACTGTTCAAAATGCAGTTTAGAAAACAGGTTGTTCTAAACAAACAACATTTCTGTTGGTCACATTCTTATGGTGGCACCTTGGGTGCATCTGACGACATTCCTTCATCCTCTTGATAAACCTTTACCACATTTACACAGTGTAATTAAATAATATGTATCCTTTTCACAAGTTTTAACCAAAAGGAACCTACCTGGAACTTAGAAATAATAATCTAACTTCAGGTATGTTCATATCCAGACTTAAATAAAATCCATATTGTATATAATAATAATAATAATAATAATATATAAAAATATAATAATAATAATTAATAATATATATTAATACATATTATACAAGAGAATACATAGTCTCTTTTAATATTATTTACACATTACCCAGACTGAAGTTAATGGTTTTGAAGTTATTTAAATATTAAATCTTTACCATTTTTGTTGCACTAGTTCAGCCTTGGTTGCAATGAAGCTTATGTTTTCATGAAATTCTATCAATTGTCACACCATTCACAGAGGGGAAAAAATTGTTTAAATGGTTTATGTCGGACATTAAATGTTTAACATTTAAGAGAAGATACTCACTGTGTTTACGATCGGAGCTCTCTTCTGTCTCCATGTTAAGTTGCAAAATGTCAGTTTGAATGCTCAAAACGATCTCCTTCTTTTCAGTGTTTTTCTTCCCTTTAATTTTTTTTCTCCCACTTTCTCTATCTTAGCACTGATCTCTTGCTGTGGTGTACATTCAAATTATAATTTTAAATATTTTCTGTCTGTTCAAATTTCAAATGCACGTTCTTACTTGTTCTCACGATTCTCTGAACTGGTGTACTTGATGTTCTGGTTTTGTAATCTCATCAACAACAACAAAAAAAAATAAAAAATCTGAAGTGCAAACTCCACCCAATCATTACTGAAATAGTTAAGACAAAGAATGGAGTTACAAACTCACCATAACTTTTTTAAATGTTGCTATACATGACATTAAACTTTTTTTTAACTGTAAAATAATTAAACCTTGAAGTAATTAAAACATTCACTCCACTTGCACTGATATCTGAGGACTCCATTATACCTGACATATGTGCACGTATAAACACACTCGCTCATGGTATTATTTTATGGATCTCCTCCTGTTTGATTGACTTGATTTGATTCTTTACATACGTGTATGGCCACCATCCAGGTGTGTCAATTAAAATTACTTTTCTCTTGTAAACTTCTCCATCTCTCTTCACACACATTTTATTTTTGCTGGCCTTGTTTGATTTTCAACAATTGTGGCACCTATCAAGACAGTCCTGAATTCTGGAGAATCACAAATTTCTCTGCCAGGAAAAAAAGCTTAATCTCACTCTTGATTATCTCTTCTCTCACTTTACAGTTCTGACCAAGTTCTGACCAAAAAAAGTCATAGCTGAACTGCGTTTTTACTCTGCTTTACTGTCTAAAAATGCTCTTTATCTCTGGAAGATTTGGACAATCTGCAAAATAAAATTAAGGACCCTGTAATTATCGATTGTAGTTAGCAAACCTTAAATACATTATGATATTTTAAGTGTATTGACAAAAGTATAAATTATGTACTTTGCATTTGGTTCATGCATGCGGTTTGTAACATTAAACCTTGCATTGTGTTTTTATTTGGCAAATCAATTTAGATCAATCAATCAATCAGTTTTGTATCATTAGCTTTTGTACATTTATCTTAACATCCATTATCTAAAGACACATTAGTTGTTGTTTTTGAAATTTTATTTTGATTGAAACGTATTGGTTTTATTTTTACTGTAACCACAATGATGTCTCTCACATTTGTATTAAGTAAAAAGTTTTAGCATTTCTATATTGATTTGTTCTTCTTGGTAATACATCTATGCACAATCCTAGTGATGATCCTACTTTTTCTCATCATTCCAATATCCTTAATGTTCACATATAGTGACTTTGTATATCATATCAGACCCCCCCCCCCCCCAAAAAAAAAAACAAACATTTGCTGAGTTGGAAAAAGGATCCACCCCTTTGTGTCAATATTCTGTTGAACCATCATATTGCTTTAATTACATACTTTAGTCTGTTGGGATATGTCTCCGCTAACTTTGCACATCAAGACATGTAGCCATTCTTGGGGACTGGAATTTTTTCTTGCAACACTCCCATACAAGCCATATTTGTGGAGAATTTGTGATATTGATGTCACATGTACACAATGAACACTCTTTGTTTAAAATTCCTGCAACTGCTTCAGAGTTACTTTAGGCCTCATGGTAGCTCTTCTCTTAGTAGCTCTTCTGACCAGTTTCCTCCTGGCTCTTTCACACAGTTTGGAAGGGTCTGTGTCATACCAATTACCTTTCACTTCTTCATTATAATAGACTTCACTGTGCTACAAGGCATTGATAAAGCCTTTTCATTTTTTAATCTTGACTTGTTCTTGTGCTTGTCCACAACTTTATCCCAGACATATTTTACAGTGCCTTGCCACCTATAGTTGATTGTTTGCTTCAGTTGCACTACCAAGGACTGAAATGCTCAAGGAAAGCTCTTTTCATACTGAGAAAATGACCACAGCTGATCACAGTTGAGAATGGAGATGTCTATTTGATGTTTGCATTTACATCTGCAAGAAATATTTTTTATAGTATTTGCTCATCTGTACTATGTCTATAGAACGTTTCCTATCAGATGTCAAATAGACTTTTTAATACATTTTTTTTATTTAAGATGTTTATGACTGACATCTTAAATACATCTATCAAATGTCTGTATACAGCAGAGCTTTCAAGATGAAGCAATCTTTAACAGACATCTTGCTTGAATTATGTGTGCTATTTGGTCAGTCTTTGGGTGTCTCTGCATTTGATGAACTGGTTTATCAGCGTCCTAACAAAAGGTACAAAGTGCCATCCTGTGATTGCTTTGTAAGGGTTTTAGATAGTGAAGTTTGAGTCACAAGCAATTTTTTCACCTTTATTTTTTTCTAATTGAACTGTCTTTTAAAAAAAATGCTTAACTTGGAGTAACAAAATAAAAAGACCATGGATGTCACTTTTCTTGTGTTTTGTAACCATGACATCTAATCAAAATACTTTATTATATATTGATCTATTCTGCATAGCAATCAGTGTCATTTAAACAGATACCAGATTCAATTTATTTGCTTTCGTTTCTTCTCCTCACTCACCTCATATTGCTTTTGTAAATAACAGGTCATGTGATGGCTTAATGTTGATAGGTCAGTCAGTCTAAGAAGACACTGCAGGATAAGCCAGCTGCCACACACACACACACACACACACACACACACACACACACACACACACTTGGGTTGTGCTTCTGTATAAAATCCTCCTCCTCTATCTTTCACACAAGGCTGCAGGACAAAAAAAGGTAAGCCTTTGTATTTTAATAGGTTATGCATCATAATGCCAACCCTGTAGCTGTAGTAACTGAATGACAATTATTCAGATCAAGAAGCCACTGAGAAGGTGATCTCTCGATTCCACAGTTGCCTGGGTCAGTTATTGTTTGCAGGGAAAACTTTAGAGCCAGTTATAACAAATTAAAGTGTGTCATTTCCATGCGATCAGTGATGCCAAACAGAATTGCAAAAATATTGATAGATTTCAAGCCGTTTCCCAAATGCTCCTCTTGTCTGCCATTTCTAATCAAACAAATAGTCTTATCCCAAACTTATGGTAATGTAACTGTGGCGGGCTTGTCAGATACTCCAACAAACTGCTAGTTCTAATAGTGCCACAGATCCAGTGTTTACACTTTTTGGAAGAAATGGCATACAAAAGGCTGTATAGTTGTCTCAGCATGTTAACTTAAAAACAAAATAATATTAAACCCCTTTTATTCACATTTTCAATAATAACTTAATGACTTTAATAGGGACTCATGGGATATTACCTCATTTATCCAGTAGTCAAATGGAACAGCTTTCTAAAAATAGTTGATTAGGAGAGAGATTAACTAAACAGTAAGGCTTAGTTTGTGCCACATAGGTCTGTATTAATCTGTGCAGAATCTGACTTACCATGAGTTACCAATCACAGTAAGAGCACACTTTTTTGTTTTATTTCGTGTCATGCATATTTTATGCACTGGTAGTAAATGGCTAAATGATTTAGAAGCTCTCAGATAAAAGTTTTATACATAATACAAATTTTAATTTAATTTTGGAGCAGACATTAACAATCTTGTATAAAAATATTCAAAAACATTTAAAATCAAACATAAAAAATACATGTAGTATCAGTATCATCCCAAACCTATGCTATTGGTTGAATCAGTGTAGCTGTGTTGGGCTGGTTGGGATAATCAAACTCCAATGTTTTAGTAAATAAAGCAAAAATATAAATATATATTTTACTAAAATAAATTTGCAGCTAGCTGCTATGGGCTCCATGGAAGAAGAGCACACATGTCCCATGTGTCGTGACCTGATTGGTCGAGCTCACCCCTTTCCCTGCGGCCACAGCTTTTGCCTGACCTGTGTTCAAGAGTCCTGGAGCCAGAGTGCCAGCTGTGGCAAGCAAAGATTCGTATGCCCACAATGCCTGGAGGAGCAGGGAGAGGTGGTATGTGACTGCTGTCCAGAAAACAAGGATGATGAGGCCCAAGCTGCAGTGAAGACCTGCCTGCGATGTGAGATCTCTCTGTGTGAGCAGCATCTGCAGCCACACCTGCTGCGTCCTGCTTATAGCACTCACCTGTTGGTGGAGCCATTGATGGACGTATCCCACCGTAGGTGCCCTACCCATTGGGAGATATTCCGGTATTACTGCATGGATGATAGGGAGTATGTCTGCCCCGACTGCATTGTGGAAGGGCGACATGCTCAACACCAGGTCAAAGGGGTGAGAAAAGTGGAGGAGGAATACAAAGTAAGTCTTCATTATATCTATTAAACTGTTGTTTAAGAAAAGGTCCTGTTGTGGGATTTAATTATGGTCCAGGACTGTTCACACTGAACTTTAGAGCAGTTTATTGTCTTTTTTTTAATTATGCTTTTTAACCCAGAGTAAAGCAGTGTTTCAGAGGCCATTCACACAGACTGTATTGAAAAATGCAATGGGGTGCATGTTTAGAACCCAACGTCTGTGTAAATGGCCACTCACGCTTGTGCTTTTGAATTTTGAAAGGGATCTGGCACCACTTCTAACCCTGGGTTAAAAGACGCTCCTTTTCATGGTGCTAAGAAGAAACAGTCCTTGACCTTTACCAACAAGCAACCAATCATAAACTATATGCTTTATGTCATAAAATATGGTTGCCTCATTAAATATTCATGGACTTTATACTGTTATAAAAACTCTGTAAACCCAGGGTTCAAATTTAAAAAGCTCTTCTCTAATATGTTACAGATCAAATTACAGAGTATGTTTGAGAAAGCAGAAGAGAAAGTAAAGCAAGGTGAAATGATGCTTCAAGAACATCAACAAGCTTGTCGCAGCATAGTAGTAAGTTTAAGGCTCTGTGGGACTTCATATTCAATTAATTAAACTGTAATATTCCTAACCTGAAATATAAGGACTACAGGTTTTCATAACTGAACGCAACATGCATGCATTACATATTCTGTGTGTGTGTGTGTGTGTGTGTGTTCAGGAGGACTCTTCTGTGAGTGATGTCTCTCAGGTTTTACAGATGGGCTCAGCCCTGCAGGCTCAGGTGGGCCGACTAGTGTCAGCCGTGATAAACATCACGGAACAGGAGAGACAGCAGGCCATGGAGAGGGTGAAGGAAGACTGCAGCAGGGTGGAAAAAGATCTGAACCAAACCGAGGGCATCCACCGCTTCCTCGGCTCCCTGCTGGACGAGAGCGATCCCTTCCTGCTAATCTGGGTATGAGGACGCACTTTAATATTTTCCTGATTAAATGCATATCAGGCGTCATTTACCATATGCTGATAACAAAATTATGATATTTTATTATTTAGTATTTTATATGCTTATTAATAGCCTATGTTATATTTAAAGAATTCATGTTCTATAAATACATTCAATTAAACTCTTATCTAGTATGTTTACATAAAAATGTCTACTGTAATACAGTAAAAGCATGTTTTGTGTAAATTTGATTTGATATGAGAGTTGTTGCAACATTATAAACATAGTTAATGGCCATATTAGCTTTTTAAATGCATCCACAAGGTTTTAGTATTGAAACATGGAGCTTTACAGAAGTCAGGTAGATTAAAATAGATTAAAATGACTTAAACTTGATAATATTTCACAGGCATTCCAGACAGAGGATTCGCAGTAAGTCTTTAGTTAAACCGTGATTGTTTTAGTGAGTGTCATAGAAATATCTTGTGATTTGTGAGTGCATGTTAGTTTGCATATGAACAAGAATGTAATTTTTACTGTATTAGTTACTCTGCCTTGCAGGATGATGGCAGATCTCAGCTCACCTCTGTTCACACCACCTCAGCCCAGCATGGATAAGAAACGAGTCTTAGAAAATGTGGAAAATAAATATAGAGAATTCATAGCCGAGACCCTGCGCTGCCTAATTGAACTCAAGAGAGATCTCTGTATGTATTATCATTCACACATTACACAATGGGCACTGACCCTAGGAACATTACGATTTTTTTAAGTGATATTATTCTTGGCTTACCTAAGTGTGATGCTAATCAATATTTTGTAACACTTTTCTGAATACTGTTTTTGAGCAGAATTGCCTTGTTTAATAGTGACATCTAGTGGCTAGATTTCCAATCGCAGTTTCTCTTTGTTATTTAGTAAGCAGCCCGTTAACCTTGGACAAAAACTCAGCCCATCCTCTCTTAAATATTTCTGAAGACCTACGGACAGTGACGAGGGTCAAAACCCGCTTGCCTGTCCCTGAGCATCCTGACCGCTTTGACCACTGGTCTCAGGTGCTCTCCTGTCAGATATTTTCTTCAGGAACCCATTACTGGGAGCTGGAAGTGGAGGGTTTCTGGGATATAGCAGTGACTTACCACAGTATTGGGAGAAAATCAAAAGAGGGCACAGCCTTTGGCTGCAACAAGGTACATTGTAAACTTTTTAATGTTCAATATAATGACCAAATTCTTAAAATATAAATGCACCGATATACTTTCATGCAATAACCCAATAACAGAATATAAATGTGTAAAATATAATCAGATTTTTACATTTTTATTTAATCGATGTGTTTGTGTCAATAGAATAAAAAGTGATTAATCTAATGATTTTTGTGTTTAGATTTAGAAAGCAGATTTAAATGATAATCTTCAAATTCAATCCATTTTAATAATAAATATTAGTAGTAGTACTAGTAATAATAGTATTTAACTATTCAAAAGTAACATTTAATTTTTTTTCACAATGTTTCTCTGAACTTTTCTCAGAAAACGGATCTTAAATTATATAAAACCTGAATGTGTTTATTATTCTAGTCATAACATGTCAGAGGCCTAGCCTGTTTTCTTTTTGAATTCATTATGTCCTGAGCATTATGATTTTCTGTTATTACTCAGATATCCTGGAGCCTGACACAGCAGCATGACAGGAAACTTGCTGCCTGGCATAACCGAAAGAAAACCCACCTCTCCGCAAAAATGTCTGGCAACCATTTGGCAGTCACTCTGGACTATGGTTCTGGCTCCATTGCCTTTTCTGAAGTAGGATCTTCATCCACTCTGCTCCCTCTGCACAGTTTCAGTACCAGGTTCACCCAGCCCATCTGCCTAGGATTTGGCCTCTACAAACCAGAGCTGAACAGCAAAGTCACCATCCTCAAGAAAACATAACTACATCTACAGAAACAGGAACCAACACTGCTGTTGAAACTTGTATTTCATAAATAGTTACATGTTTCTTGAAGGATATATAATGCTCTGGGTGAAAAAGCTGAATTAATTTTTCAAGAATAAACAAATATTCCAATTAACTGTCTATGGTCAATGTTTTTTCCTACTTTTTATTATTATTTTGAAAATTTGAATTTTAGATTATAATTTTCTTTTCTAATCAGTGTCAAAACTTTATCACTAGGTTTTTCATCTAACTGTAAGGGGAACTGAGATCCAATGCATCTTTCTCCATCAATGGATATTCAAATGAGCAAAATACAAATCTCAAATATTTATCATTAGTATGATACTTTGCCAGTGCCCAGTTTATTTTTGTAGGATATTACATGCATAAAAGTGCAATTGACAATGCATTCTAAAAATGTAATATTTTTTCATGTTAGCAAATATTTTTTCATAGGTTCCAGCATCCCTGCCAGCGTTTTTATAGAACAGACGGATACATGAAATTTGACTAAATATGTTTATTCTTTTTTTTTATTTATTAGTTTAATTCCTTGAGATGTTAAAAAAAGATTTTTTTTACAGATTTTCTTTTATTGTTTTATCCTTTGTGTCCTTTAATGCTCGTGTACAATGTGGATCAATAATGTTTTTTGGGACAATGGTTCATGTTATTGTTTCTGTTTTATTCTATATGCTTTCTATACTGACTGTTGGCTGTCATTTACAGCTATAGATCCCGGTTTGGCCATGCTGTTTACATCAAAGATTACATGGATTATTAGAGAAAAAGAGAGAGGGAGAGAGAGAGAGAGAGAGGTGGAGTGGATGAGAAGGGGAGGATCTTGGGAGACAGGATGAGTAGGAAGATCTGTAAGCTGTCAGATTCAGTTTTTCTCTACAGAAGCTTTAACACTTTGCATCATTACACCTGGGAAACAGAGGGACAGCCCACTAAATCAGGTACTTTGCTATTTATTCATACCTCAAAAGCTTATGAACTTAATTTCATCTTATGTTACTCCCTTGGTACATAAAAAGTAATTTTTATCTTGTTTTTCTGTAAAATATCCAAACATACTTGAAACCCAAAACCTCACTTTATGTTTTAAATTAGATTAATGTTTTAATAAATACAGTCAATTTGCCAATAAGGTAAGAAAATATATAATTAAAATGTGATATTAAAAATATATATATTTTAAAATAAAGTCTTATTATTGTACACAATTGTGCTTCTCAAGTAAAGAAATAATAAAGGATATTTAGATATTTTTATAAGGGAAAAATGCAAAATGCATATTTTTTTCCTTTATTTTTTAAGTGCTATAAAAGATTTTATATAACCTGAAGTTATTATAAATAATGTGTTAGAATAAGTGAATAAGTGAATAAGTGAAGTTTTGTTAAGAAAATAAAGATAATGGTTTGTGAAATGAGTGGGCAGCATTCAAGGACATCACTGAGCAGAATTAGTCCTTATTTAAAAGTGCACAGACATTGAGGTTTCACTCAAGACCAGAAGCAAAGAAAGTTGACCTTTGTAAATGTCATTGCTTCATAAAGAGTATAACCATGACTTGAATAGTAAATTAATGAGCTGAGCCAATTAAGACCTGATATAGACATACTTCAGTTCAAATTCCGAGATGTACATTCTTGGGTTTCAGGACTTTGCATATTGTTGGCGTTTTAGCGTGCCAAGGCACTGAGGAGAGAGAGGAGGTTCAGCCAATAAGCACAAGCACAGGAGAGAGGATAGAGGATCTGCGTAGGGGAGAGAGGTCCTGCATGTTGTGGAACGTCAGGAGGGAAGTGCGAGCGTGTTAAAGACAGATGGTCTCTCAGTGGAGTTGTTCTTTTTTCTCTCTCTTGTTCTCACTCTTTCCTGGATGCTGCTCCCCTCAGCTGAACGGGATCCAAAGTGTTACCTCATGATCTTCATCCTTCACTGCTCCTCTTCCTCCTCCCCCACACAAGCATACCTGTTGGCAGAACTCTTTTATCCTCTCTCTCTCTCTTTGTCTTCTTACAGGTTGGCTATGATGATGGATTTTTTTTTTCGGGATGATGAGAAACCTCTAAGCGTCCTTGCCTTTTGTTCCCTACAGGCAATTTAACAAGCACAGAAGTAGATCTTCATCAGGAAACTGTGACAGACAGGAGGGTGGCGACAAAATAGATAGAGGGAGAGAGGGTAAAAGAGTAAGTGAGGGTGAAAGACAAAGCTAAGGATTTAAAGGTCTAGAACTTTTACAGGAGCTCATAACATCACAGATTTTGTGGATCCTCCACTCAATTCGCCTTGGTTTCCAGAAGACGACCTACTTGAGCAAATTGCAGGGAACATTTGCACCTAATTTCATCCGAGATATAATAAGCTATAATAATAAGACAATGCTACCCAGCTTTGGGTTGCCGATGCTGATATTAGCGCCACTTCTGCTAATTGGCCATCAAGTGGTCATGGGGCAAAATGAAACGGAGCCCATAGTGCTGGAAGGAAAATGCCTGGTGGTCTGTGACTCCACACCATCTTCAGAACCAGCAGGTAACGCACTGGGGATGTCCGTGCGCTCAGGTACCGGCCGTGTGGCCTTCTCCGCCACACGGCAAACCAACCATGAGCCCACAGACATGAGCAATCGCACCATGATCATCTATTTTGACCAGGTAAGCAATCTTTCCACATTAAAATACTCGCATGTAGTTTAGCTCTGTTTAATCGGTTAGTTTTTGTCAGATCTTGGTGAACGTTGGTGGTCATTTTGACCAAGAGAGCAGTATCTTCCTTGCTCCGAGACGAGGGGTTTACAGCTTCAACTTCCATGTGGTAAAGGCATACAACAGGCAAACCATACAGGTACATACTACATATTGTTTCTTGCACTCTTAAAAATAAAGGTTTTTTATTGGCAACTGTGCTTCCATGAAGAACTGTAACATCCATGGAACCTTCCAATTGCACAAAAGGTTCTTTATAGTGTTAGAGTTTTAAAATGTTCTTCACACTTCACACTGAAAAATATAGTTGTTTTTATTAACTGTTGATTTTAAGAACTGTTCACAAATGTTCTTTGGGAAACCAAAAATTTATCTTCTAAGGCATTGCTGTGAAAACGTTTTTTCCTATTCACAGGTGAGTTTGATGTTGAATGGCTGGCCGATGATCTCAGCCTTTGCTGGAGACCAGGATGTGACGCGAGAAGCAGCCACAAATGCTGGGCTTGTGATCATGGAAAGAGGGGACAAGGCTTATCTCAAGCTAGAAAAGGGCAATCTAATGGGAGGATGGAAGTACTCTACTTTTTCAGGCTTCCTGGTCTTCCCTTTATAAAGATGACCATGTGAAGATCTAGGAGATGCCGAGGAGAGAGGGTGACCTGCTCTCTGGGGATTTATTTTACGAAAATGGAATCCACAGAAAACCTTATATTTGATCTTTTTTATTTTATTTTATTTTATTTTTTACAGCAGAGAAAAGAAAATGCAGAAAATTAGGTGTTAAATGTTCTAATTAAATATTATATATATTTTGTTATTCAAGAAAACAATTAAGTATTATAATTAAATATTATTGAGAACCAGGTTAGAAAAAAATGTGATTTGAAAATCACTAAAAAGTCACTCTTTCCTTCTTCTTTTTTTTTTTTTTAACAAAATTACATTTCTAAATTCCCTTTTAATTAAAATATAGCTTAACAATTTGATGTGAGGTTTCTGTTTATAAAATGTTTGCCTGCTTATGGAGCTGTTTGTGTGTGTTATAAAGCTTTGTAAAAATACATCTTATTAAATGGAAACCCTTGACTGAAAATCTAAATTCCTTCTTGTTCTGTGTGAAATGAAATTTGAATTGTCCTCAACCTGTGTTACTTCTCTGAATGAGGTGTTTTACCTCTAGCAACAGCTGTTTGTAAATATAGCTCTCAGCATTAGAGCTGGCAAGATTGACAAAGAATCATCACAGATAGCAGCATAGGCATAATGCATAACGGATATGAACTACAGTGACACTGGGCGAGCAAAGGCAGATGGAGCTTTTGGCAGGCAGACGTGTAAGTGTACACTGGACTCCTATGGACCATGCAGGGTGGGCTGTCACAGTTAATAAATTACACTTCATTGGTTTAAAGACACACTTATTCACACGTACAGAACAAGGGGGAAAAAAGAGAGAGCAGGAAACAGATAAGGAGAGAGAGAGAGGAAAAGGAAACCACAAGAAAAGAAAGAATTACTGATGTTAACATTTATTTTTCTAACCAGTCTTTTGATGAAAGAACACAGCATGCTACTCTAAGAAACTAGGGTGAAAAATACATCAAAGACTGCTGTTTGTGATGTTTAAAAAGAATCATGTAAAATTATGTTGATGTAAGCTGTTTATCATTAATTTTTCCTAACACATATAATCTAGTATCCAATGCACAATAAAAAAATATATATATACACACACACATACAAACAAACACATGCACACATAGGCAACAATATATATATATATATATATATATATATATATATATATATATATATATATATATATATATATATATATATATATACACACACACAAATATACATAAACACACACACGTTTACATTTAGTCATTTAGCAGACACTTTTATCCAAAGCAACTTACAAAACGAGAACAATCGAGGCAATCAGAATCAACAATAGAGCAAAGATATGCAAGTGCTATAACAAGTCTTAGTTAGCTTAATGCAGTACATGTGGCAAGGTTTTTTTATTTTATTATTATTATATAATAAAAAGAAAACTGATAGAATTAGAAAAAGAATAGAGCAAGCTGTTCGAGGCCTTTTTTACTTTTCTTTATTTGTATACTGCATAAAAATAGATAGAATACAAAAAGATTATAATTTTTTTTAAGAACAAAAGCAGTCCATAAATGAACAGAGTGCAAGTCTAAAAGGGCCATTTAAAAAAAGAAAAAAAAGAAAGAAGTAATCTAGATTTAGAATAGAGGGTGCTAGAGTTAAATATAGATGTGAGAGATATGTTTAAAAATACTAAAGTATAATAAAAATACTTAAATATTTTAGTAATAATGTATTTAAAGATTAAAATAATAATAAAAAATAATTAAAATAGGCCTACATATTTATGTAAATATTTGTTTTAAACACTATAATGAATAGTTAGAATATTATTGAACGTTTTTAACATCCACAAAGCCTGTTATTTGTGTTTTAATCATGCTAAATTAATAAATTACTATACCCCAAAATAAACAATAATGTTAAATATTATTTAAAGTGTTTTAACATCATACACATATTTTTTGTGTTGGTATTTAAATTATAATTTTATTTTCAATGTGTTTTACATAGCAAAACTTCTCTTATAAAACAGGAACAGTTTCGAATCATGAATACCTTTGTACCCGTATATAACAAATAAATAATATATTATAGGCTACTATAAAATGCGAGTATATGTTTAATTTAGCATCATAATCTTTATTTGGAAATTTGGATACATTTGCAAAAATTGCGTAAAGCTATGGAAATTATTTCTTTAATATACAATTATAATATTGCATTTTTCCTTAAATAGTCATAATAAAGAAATTAATCCATTGCCGTTTAAATTCTAACAAACGAGCATCTTGAATCGCGCTGATAACAAGTAGGCCGCATTTAGTGCAGCCACAACCAAACTATCCGTACGACCGATACCCATTAAATGTCTCCCGCCCTGTAATTCCGCAAACCGGAATGATAGACAACTTATTCCACCAATGGAATGTGTTCCTTTTGACAGTCCCTCTGATGATGGACCAATCAGCGGACAGCACATGAGATCGGGGGCTGCGCGGTCGACCTAGCGCTGGCAAGAAGTTAGTTCCTGCTCTACGCTGGCCGTTTCCTGTAATCGTACAGTGTTGTGAGACGGAGAAAGCCATGTGTGTCGATGCAAAGGTAAATTTAGCACCCCGAAATTATTGCGGGGAAAGTTGGGGCGTTGGATGGCAGCGTTATTAGGGCATATTTTATTATAAAATACGCCCTGGCTAAGTCGAAACAGCTTTGCGGCCTTGTCCATGTCTGTTCGTAGTCGGGCTATGGTTTTTGTAGCACGTTGCCTTTGGTTTGGTCCGGTTTGTTGATGAGAGAGATTGAAAGAGAGTCCGAACTGTGAGATGTATTATGAATGATGGACAATTTTTGATACAGCTTAAATCGGTCGTCAGAGAAAAACTAAATGATCGAGCACATATTTAGCATTTATAGCTATAGGAATCGCCATTGTAAACATTGATGGGGTTTGTCGAGTGTCTAGTTTAGGACTGTTGTTCCACATTGATGGGAAGGCAATGTTGATTTCAGTAAACATAACTGAATAACATATTCTGATGGAATGAAAAAGTATATGCCATTAGAGGTAATACAAATTTGCACTCTTTGACTTTCAAAAGCAATGTTAGGATACTCGCTAAGTGACATAAGCGTCAGTCAGACATGATGCCATGTGAAGTGATGGCACTGCCGTTTAGTAAGATGCAGCAACTGTATAGTATCAATGGTGTAATTCATGTAAATTATTATTATTTTGTCTTTTCCAGGGCATCGTTACACACATTTTTTGATGGATCTTCTAGAGCTCACTTCAACCAGACAAAAAGTCAAACGCAAGCAAAAAGTAACTCCAGAGAGTAGGAGAGGAAGAGAGAGGGTGAAGAAGGGTGAATAGGTGGACTCTCTCTTTTCCTGTTCCTCACTCCCTTATAATTAAGTTCAGGTAAGTTTACCTGTCAAACTGGAGATTACATATTATCTCTGATAGATGTGAATTTGATAGTGATTTGTAGGTATCTTTAAATTTTTGAAGGTGCTTGTAGATTTTGTTCTCAGTATATTACTTATATGTTTTGCATAACAGTATTGACATGTTGACATATAGATATATACAGAAAACTATCTAATAAGTGTGTATAATTATGATTTCATTTATATTATCCATGTGTGTATGTTGTATTTAACATAATATATATATTTATATTTATTTATTTTTTCCCATTTCACTTAAATTTTGAGAAACTTTATCCTTTATCCTAAACAATATCCATTTTTTAAAAAAAAATTTTTTGTTAATATATATATTTATTTAAGGCCAAATACTTGATACATTTTTACTGTATACTGGAATCCAGTAACTCTTCTTAATTATGTTATAACTTCATTAACATATGGGAAAAAAGAATTGATGTAGGTGGTTACAGTTTTTCTCACTCTCTTTTTTTTTTCTTCTCCTTCAACAGCATAATTGCAAAATCTCTTCGGACTTGTTGGATGTTTTTCTACCGACACTGGATATCACACGTTCTTTTCTTTTTTTCACAAACTCTTTGACAAGATGTCAGACCACATTATGGACCTCTTTGATGACACACCACTGTTCAATTTGGATTCCCTACCGGAGGATGCGTTCTCCTCAGACCCAGTCGAGGAGGCGCTGAAGTTGGCACTGGGCCAAGTGGACCCACCTACGGACCCTTCACCAGATCCTGGAGTCTCTGTGCTCAGTGATGTCACAGATCCAGCTCTAATCTCAACACCTGTTGCAGCTCCTGCCTCCATCCCTCTGCAGACCCTTCAAACACAGCAGCCCACCCAGATGTCCCATGAGGTTTCTGTTGCCCCGGCATCAATTTCTATTCAGCCCTCTCTCTCGGTGGCCAGTAATAGCAGTGGGGCGGCAACGGTCCTGCTGAGCTCTTCTCTTGGAGTACCTGTATCAGGGGCTCAAGTCACTACCCAGCAGCTGCAGACTCAGCAAATCGCTGTTACGCAACAGGCGACAGGGCAGTCTGCCCCAAAAATTGTCATTTTCAAAGGCCCTCAGGGTCAGACTCAAGTGCTACAGGGTGTCACAGGAGCCACAGGCTCTCCAGGGAAAGTCACCCTTGCTAGAGTTCTGACAGGGACCCCGCTTAGGCCAGGGATGGTATTAAATGCGACATCTCCTGGGCAGGGACAGGTTAAAATGGGCACAGGAGTCCAAAGGCTAGTTCAGACTCCAAATGGCCCGATGAAGCAGGTGTTACTGACCTCTGTGCCCCAGACTCAATCGCAGGTTCACACTCAGCCAGTCCAGGTGCAGATACCTGCGCAGACGCAGCTCCAGTCACCGTCACAGCCAGCACAGGTACAGGCACAGGTCCAGGTGCAGCCTCAGACACAGGTGGCATTACAAACACAGGACCAAGCGCCAGCTACTACATCCCCTGGAGCGTCAGCAGCGGCCGGCCGACCTCAAGGTGTCACACTTTCAGCAGTTTCACAGCAGGTCAGTCTCTCCCAGGTTTTTTATTGTCAATTAAAACTAAAACCAGAAAACAGGGTTTGGTTGCTTGCAATAAAATAATCCTAAACCTAAATAATAATTATAATAATTAATATAAATAAAAAAAAATCGAATTTATATGATTACCAGTTGTGTAAATTATTATATGAATAATACATATTATACATTTTAAATAAATGTATTTCAGCTAGTTTGCTATGCAGCATTTACATCTATATATTAACTTGATAAAATAACAATATTATATTAATTATATGGACTTTTTTTTTTTTTTGATAAACACAGCAATATTACTATTGAATAAAAGAAAAGCTAAAAATAAAAATTCATTCAAAATATCAATACAAATTAATGGTATATTAGTGATGATAAAATAAGTTTAGCATGCTGTTTTTACTAATTTGTAGTTATTTTTGCTGTTAGAATCTTAATAGCCCCTTTTATCTCTATTCAGGGGGAACCAAAGAGGATCACTCTGGTGCTACAGCAACCCTCGCAAGGTGGAGGCCAGGCTGGGACAATGACAGTTGGGGGAACTGCAGCTGCTGGGGTGGGTCAGCAGGGTCAGCAGCACAGGCTGGTGTTGAGCTCTCTGCCGGGGAAGTTGGTCCTGCAGGGAGGCCAGCTGGCAGCTCTCACCCAAGGCAAGATGGGTCAAACGGGTGCACAGCCGAAAGTACTCACCATTCAGCTGCAAGTTCAACAGCAGCCTAACCAACAGGGAGCCAAAGTGAGTGAAAGGACAGGTCATATGTGTTGTAAGATATTCTTTTTCTTGTAACTTTTTGGTGACCGGACGCTTTTTCTCTGTGTGCAACAGTTTCAGTTGGTTTCTGGGGGAGCTAATGCTAGTGGCAGCCCTCAGGTGGTGCAGATTTCTCAAGGCCAAGGAGGACAAAGACTAGCAGTGCCTCTTAAACTATTGCTGCAGCCACAGGTAGGGCAATTCTTGCATCTGTTTTATGGTTCTGTGATGTTCTTTAATGTATATTGATTAATTAGGTAACACTGCATTCTGTTTTTTCTGTACCACTTGGAATATGAAGAAAATGAAGTATTGCTATTTAAAGATTTTATATATGTTTACACTTTTTGTCTAGTTTAATTCCTTACAATAATTCTGATTCATAAAATGTTCCATTAATTATTCTTTTACTACCCAAAAGGGCAAAATATTTGGTAAAAGAAAATCATTTTCCTTGCCAAATGAATGAGAGAGTTCCAATAACTGAATTTAAACAATGCCTTAATTTTGCAAGACAACATATATATATATATATACACTTAATCTACACATAAGCAGTTTGCCATATGAACAACCAGCCAATAAACTCGACTGGTTTTTTTACAGGTAGTAAGACTTACAGGTAGTTATAAGCTGTATGTCACTCATTAAAGTCAATCAAATGTCATTTGGTTCCAATATTTGTAAAAATAAGTTATAAATATTTATAAAATAAATATTTTCTGCAGTCACACACCGCTTCCAGTGCTGGTGGGGCCGTTTCTGTGGTTAAAGTTATCAATACCTTGGCTGCCGGCTCTGCGTCCAGCACCACAACTACAGCTGCGTCTTCCGGTGTGCGTTTGGCAAAGGTCCAGGAGCCCGTGCGAAGAGTGGAGACCCTGGGCAAACAGGAGAAAGCAAATCGCATTGTTGCTGAGGCCATCGCACGGGCCAAAGCCAGGGGTGAAAGGAACATCCCCCGTGTGCTTAACCAGGATGAACTGCCAGCCGGACAGACCTCTGCAGATCTAGATGATGTCGCAGGGGCTGGAGGAGCAAAAAAGAAAGGAGTAGGTGGTGGTGGGGGAGGGGGAGGGAGCAAGAAGAAAAGCCCAAGTGCAGGAGTAGGGAAAGTGGTGGCGGGAGGAGACAAGAAATCCAAGGCAAAGACTCCAGGAGTGGTTTCTGGAGGCGGAGGCAGTAAAAGTAAATCCAAGACTAAGCTCAAGTAAGTTATGGTTTCTTTTTCTCCCTAGAAGAGTTTGGCTCATTTGCGCATTTGTGCCTCTGCCTTTTTTTATTCTTACACTTTATTTCCTCTCCCTAGCACCATCACTCTAGTGGGTGGTAAGAAAAGGAAAAGAAATGGATCCTCTGATCATTCAGATATAGATCTTAGCCCACCTGTTTCACCCCGCACACTGGAGGAGGAAATGTCACAGGTATTACATGCTTTAGTACTTCTTACTAAAATAAAATCAGTCACTCAGTGAGTGATTCATAGCATCTATATTAAGCCATTAAAGTGTTGTACGTGTTGGCAGGCATTGGTTGCATTGTGACAGAATTTTGAATATAGGGCTTCAGAACAATGCCATAAATCTGATTTATCGACTCTCCTGTGATCCTGTTCTTTCAACAGAAGCGACGTTCAAACCGTCAAGTGAAGAGGAAGAAGTACACGGAGGATTTGGACATTAAAATCACAGATGATGAAGATGAAATGGACGCGGATGTTGATGTTACCACAGCTCCTGTGTCTGGTGCTGGGTATCTCCAGTCCATGGGAGCAGAACTCAGACAGGAACTGGATGGTGATGGTCTTCAAAGCATGCAGTTTTTTGTGGTGCGTAGACGTTTGTGTTTCTTACTACCATTTTTCTCCTCCTCATTACTGCTTTTGTCAGTCGTTTTTAGCTGTTTACAGTTGACCCTATGCCACCAATAATAATAAAAAATTGATATGTATTGGAATGTTTCTGATTTGTTTCAGGAGAACCCAAGTGAGGAGGATGCTGCTATTGTGGATAAAATATTATTGATGCGGGTGACCACAAAGGAGGCAAGCATCTGTTAATCACTACCAATAACTTGTGAAATCTTGAGCTCATTTGCTCTGACTAAATCTCTGTGGCATTTTCTTGTCCTGATCCAGGTGTGTCCAGGGCAGTATACTAATGTGGAGGAATTTTTTGTCAAATATAAAAACTAGTAAGTCATCACCTGTTTTCTCAAGCCTTTGTTGTGAAAATAGACCAGATTTAGTTTTAGGTTTTTTATTTTTATTTTTTATTTTTTATCAAAGACAAACTTTAAATCTTTAAAGAGTTAGTTCAACCCCAAAATGAAAATTAGCCCATGAATTACTCACCCTTAAGTAATCCTAGGTGTATATTACTTTTCTTCTTTCAGACGAATCCAATCAGAGTTATATAAAAAATTCTCTTTGATCTTCCAAGCTGTTGCAAAGTTCCAAGGACTTTGTTCACCCCCCGGAGCAGTGTGAGATACGTTTTATTATAAAATGGATGCGCTTTATTTCACTTCTTTTGGACTGATGCTCTACAACACCCACTGACTGCCTTTAAACAGCTTGGATGATCAAAAACAGTTTTTTTTATATAACTCTGATTGGATTGGTCTGAAAGAAGAAAAGTAATATACACCTTGGATGACTTAAGGGGGTAATTATTCATGGGCTGATTTTCATTTTTGGGTGAACTAACCCTTTAAATCTGTCTAATTCTAAACAATCGATCAAGCAATTATTTTGTGGAATGCAATTCTTATTTTCTTGAAAATGTTAATTTATGATGTGTTTCTAGTTCGTACATGCACTGTGAATGGGCCAGTCTTGAGCAGCTTCAAAGAGACAAGAGGATCCATCAGAAGCTGAAGAGATTCAAGACAAAACAGGCACAGATGAGGAACATATTTCAGGAGGTAAGACCCTATACATTTGAAATTAGCCAAATGTAAAATGTTTTGTTTGGTAGAATAAGACACATGGCTTTAGAAAATCTCATCTAATTGTGTTCTTCAGTATTTACAAACATATCTGGAATGCTTCCCTGTGCTTTAGGATGAGGAACCTTTCAATCAAGACTATGTGGAAGTCGATCGTATTTTGGATGAGTCACATAGTGTCGATAAAGACAATGGGGAGGTAAGAATTCATCAACCACAGACAACATTTTCAAATGTCAAATGACTGATACTCAAACTCCTATTTCGTGCATTTGTGAGTCTATTTGAATGATTTGTTAAAAAGAGTAACTTGTAAATGTATCAGACTGCACTGGTCTGTGAATATCCAGTGATTTTAACATTTCTTGTTACCTAGTCTTATCTAATCACATTTAATTCAAACTGCACTGTTCCAAAACACTGGTTCTGAGTGTTGTTTTCCCTCTCACAGCCGGTTGTGTACTACCTAGTGAAGTGGTGCTCTCTGCCCTATGAAGATGCTACTTGGGAGCTGAAGGAGGATGTTGATGGAGCAAAAGTAGAAGAATTCAGGAAGATTGAAAGCCGCCCGGCCCGACTCAAGAGAACTGTGAGATATTGGCATGCTCATCCACTACATACCATTTTATCTGCTGCTTCCTCTCTCCTCTCAGTGCCTGGTCACCAGAGCATTTTTACAGTGGTTAATTATTAACAAGACTTGCTCTTCCATCAGCCTCGACCTGCTGCAAGTGCCTGGAAGAAGATAGATGAGTCCAGAGAGTATAAGAATGGGAACCAGCTCCGAGAGTACCAACTGGAGGGAGTCAACTGGCTGCTTTTCAACTGGTACAACAGGTAAATACCCTGCTAATAAACTAAGGCCTAATGTCCACTAAGGGTGTTGATGATCCAATGCTTTGATTCAAGGAGCCTGATTCGACTACCAATCTAACAGTCGAATATTCGTGGGGTGTTATGATTATGCGACTTTGACTATATGGGAGAGCTCTGATTTCACACAGATCTACCAGTTTTCTCCCAAAGTGAATATACAGCCTATTATGATAAAGCTGAAAAAGAATCTAAAATATTTATTTGAAGCTTCTTTCTTTTCAAAGTACGTGAATTAATCCAACCACCACTATAGATTTATGTTTCACTTTCCATAATCCGTGACCGACAGAGGAGCATCTTGGCGGCAGGGATTTAAAAATTTACCAAGACTCAAACTTACACGGGCAGATCTGGTAGGGTACAGGTAATTCCAAAACATTTCAGCCGGTGTATATATGTCATGGATATATTATTTACCTGATAAAAGATGCATTTGGTTGAGTAAAGCACTTCCTTGTAGTACAACGGTGATTATCTCTTCAGAGCGCAGCGCGAGCTGGACAAACAACAATTCAGAATATTAATAACTATGACTGGGACTGCCATACACATACTATTATAATGATTGACATTATTATTGCTTGTCTACGTGTATTCATGTCTGTATTAGATGGGATACCTGGACTGCTGTGAATATTGATATGAGAAATAATGCTTGCAGTATTTCATTTACAATGTGTCTGCTACATTATTTACTACACATTACTGATATTCAGTATCATAACAACCAAAGCGTCTCAACTGAAAGAAAACCAGTGTGCTACAGAAGTGCTCACAGGGGCTCACAGCTGGGAGTTTTCAGATGAGCGCCTGGGGTTTTCAGCTGGCTAAAAACTATTAAAAACTGGCTTAATATGTTATTTACTTTTTAAAGAATTTTCCACATTCGAGAATCTTTAAAGAATTTTTTTATTTTTCCATGTCCATGTTTTAGCTTTGAGGTATCTTTAGGCTTATGAACTCTCACATGACAACTTCTCTTACTGGAAACTGAACCAAAAATATTGAAGATTTATTCCCTGCTCAGGGGTGCATGAAATGTGCTCTAGCATAAGATGCCCCCCCCCCCATTATAAATATCACCTGCCACTTGTCCAGTGCTAAAGCAGTAGCTTGGAGATAAAAGAAACTAAGTAAATCCTTCTAGAGCCTTCTATTTGGACTGATCAGCAGCCTCCTGATGGTAATCGTGGGTGTCCTAATCAGAACCGTCACCCTGGGATCTTTGTTTGAATTTTTATGGCCTTACTCAAATAACTAATGCAGGCGCATTACTTTATTGCTGTCTGATTCGGGCAGGACTGTTGGCGTAGGTGAAAAGGTGCTGAAGAATGTTAAAAATTTGGTTGATTTTAACTGATTTTGTCCATGGTACAATCTAGGGTTGTCACATATTGCATTCAAACAATTTCATGGGGTCAATAATAGTTATAATAGTTCACTACTGAGATTGATTGAATTAACAATACAGTAGGTTACAACTTTGTATGTTTTGTTTATTGTTAATGTTGCGGTTTTTTTCTGAATAAAATTGTTGCTCATCTTTATCCATTACTTACACCCTCTCTCCTGTATTCATGACTTCCTACACAGGCAAAACTGCATCCTGGCAGATGAAATGGGTCTGGGAAAAACCATTCAGTCTATAGCCCTGCTGTCAGAGATGTTTGCTGCAGGGGTCCAGGGGCCGTTCCTCATCATCGCCCCTCTATCCACCATCACAAACTGGGAGAGAGAGTTTTGCACCTGGACAGATATGAATGCTATTGTTTACCACGGCAGTCTGGCCAGTAGACAGATGATCCAGCAATATGAAATGTACTGCAAAGATGACAAGGTTGGTTTAGATGCTTGCATTGTGTGTTTCTGTCAGTTTACAAAATAAAAATCTAATTTAAAACATAAAAAAAATACTAAAGTAGTTTAAAGTTGTTAAAGTTGTACTAGTATATTATGATAGCCCCATTCTGGCTTACTCTCTCCCTTGCCCTCTTTTTTGTCTTCTTTAGGGACACTTAATACCAGGGGCCTATAAGTTTGATGCGCTCATCACAACTTTTGAGATGATTCTATCCGATTGCCCAGAGCTGAGGGAGATTTCTTGGCGCTGTGTAGTTATAGATGAAGCTCACCGTTTGAAGAACAGAAACTGCAAACTCCTTGACAGCCTCAAGATGCTTGACCATGTAAGTGATTCATCTTTTTATTTTTGGCCTTCTTTAAAAGAAACTGAATGTATTAATGTGTTAGTTCCAAAATAATTAATTGTGATTCGTTAATTTGACAGTTCTTTCTTTTCTCCCTTTTCAGGAGCATAAAGTGTTGTTGACCGGCACTCCACTTCAAAACACAGTAGAGGAGCTGTTCAGTCTGCTGCACTTTCTGGAACCGGCCCAGTTCCCCTCAGAGATCGAGTTTTTGCGAGAGTTTGGCGATCTTAAAACAGAGGAGCAGGTAGAAAAAATAAAATTTTGGCAGATACATCATCTGTTAACAGCATCAAGCAGTTTCCAACACAGTCTCTGTCTTTGATAATCAGGTCCAGAAACTGCAGTCAATTCTAAAGCCCATGATGCTGCGTAGATTGAAAGAAGATGTAGAAAAAAACCTTGCCCCAAAGCAAGAGACCATTATTGAGGTATGAACTTTATAGCATCAGGACTATTCCAAATGGTTAATTCTCTTTGCTTTTGAATATTCTGAGTGCATCATTTTCTGTGGTCCCCAGGTGGAGTTGACTGATGTACAGAAGAAGTATTACCGTGCTATTCTAGAACGTAACTTCAGCTTCCTTAGCATGGGAGCCACGCAAAACAGCAATGTACCCAATCTCCTCAACACAATGATGGAACTTCGAAAGTGCTGCAACCACCCGTACCTCATTACAGGTACAAAATTTATAGCTGTTCCCTTTTAGTGGCTCTTATGTAATTATAGGCTTGCAGTCTCTGTTTACATGTTGCTGAGCATAGGATTTACTTCAAACTTGTGACTGCGTTGGTCTTGTTCTTGTATTGCACTCGCACACACACACCAACAAATGCTAAAATGCTGCTTATTGGTTTCCCATCCTGATTTATTTTTATATTGCTCATCTTTTTGTTGTACACTTTCCACTCTTTGTCTGTCTGTGCAGGTGCCGAGGAGAAGATAGTGGCTGAGCTGAGGGAGGTGTATGATCCTATGGCTCCAGACTTTCATCTCCAGGCTCTGGTGCGCTCTGCAGGGAAACTGGTTTTGCTGGATAAGCTGCTTCCTCGCCTTAAGGCTGGCGGGCACAAGGTGCTCATCTTCTCACAGATGGTGCGGTGCCTCGACATCCTTGAAGACTACCTCATACATAAGAGGTACAGCTTTAGAAATGGAAACTGTGAAATGGAAATGTGTGATTTATAAGGCAACTGCAGCCAAAGAATTGTAATTCTGCCATCTGGTTTGTTAGATGGATCTAAAATGAGATGTTCTCTCTGATTAGATACCTGTATGAGCGCATTGACGGCCGGGTCAGAGGAAATCTGCGACAAGCGGCCATTGATCGCTTTAGTAAACCTGATTCAGATCGCTTTGTCTTCCTGCTTTGTACCCGGGCTGGAGGTTTGGGCATTAATCTGACTGCTGCTGACACCTGTGTTATTTTCGACTCGGACTGGAACCCACAGAATGATCTTCAAGTGAGGATCTGACATTATAATTTTTTTAGTGATTAGACAATGTTTTCTGTTACATGTTCAGTCTCATCATTTGTCTTCTCTTCCACACAGGCTCAGGCACGTTGTCATCGTATTGGTCAATCTAAAGCGGTGAAGGTGTATCGTCTCATCACCAGAAACTCCTATGAAAGGGAGATGCTGGACAAAGCGAGTCTTAAACTGGGACTTGATCGAGCTGTTCTGCAAAGCATGAGTGGAAATAAAGACAGCAGTGTTAACGGGGTAAGAATGAAAGGAATCCTGATTTGATATTGTTCTATTAAAGGATAGTTTGTATTCGTTCAAAACCTGAATGGTTTGGTGAATTACTTTAAATTGTTCAAGTTCAACACAGAAGTTACTTTAGATCATCACTCACTGGAATACTATTCATTTTCCTCAGATCCAGCAGTTCTCAAAGAAGGAGATTGAGGATTTGCTTCGTAAAGGTGCTTACGCAGCCATTATGGACGAGAATGATGAGGGCAGCCGTTTCTGTGAGGAGGACATCGATCAGATACTTCAGAGAAGAGCAACTACTATCACTATAGAGAGTGAAGGTAAAGGATCCACCTTCTCCAAGGCCAGTTTTGTGGCGTCTGAGAACCGCACAGATATTGCTCTGGATGATCCTGAGTTTTGGCAGAAGTGGGCCACGAAAGCTGAGATAGACATGGACTCTTTCAACAGGAAGGTACAGTGTAGCATTTGGAAAATTGTTACTAGATCTTTTATTTTTCTGTTAGTCTATCCTTTTATTCCTTAATCCTTTTTTTCATGCCAACTCTTTGCAGAATACTCTTGTGATTGACACACCAAGAATAAGGAAACAAACACGTCAGTATTCCACCCTGCGAGGAGAGGGTGGTGATCTTTCTGACTTGGACAGCGATGATGACTACACAGCCCATAATTCCCGACAATCTCGGGCCTCTCGGCGCTCAGACCGGCATTCTGGTGGTGGTTATGGGCGCACAGACTGCTTCAGAGTGGAAAAACACCTACTTGTTTATGGGTATGTGACTTTCTTCCTGACCATGTTTAGCTGTGTTGGTTTTAATTCACCTGTTCATTCCACGAGTATGAAACTTTCTGTGGAATTATAATTTCATACATTTTAAATTTCAGCATGATTTTGTCTATACAGATGGGGCCGCTGGCGGGATATACTGTCTCATGCTCGCTGTAAGAGGCGTCTCAGTGAACGTGACGTGGAAACCATCTGCCGTGTCATCCTGGTTTTCTGTCTGATACATTACCGTGGAGATGAGAACATCAAGAGCTTCATCTGGGAGCTAATCACCCCTCCAGAGAATGGACGAGAACCACAGGCTCTGCTTAATCACTCTGGTATGACTTCTTATTATAATCTTTTTTTAATTAATACTCTTTGATTCTACCAGCAAGGACCCTCAGGTGGTTTTCCATCAGGTCTTCAGTTTTTTTGGTCAAAATTTTCCAGCCACCTTTTCGCTATCTCTGACTTTCCTGTATGATTGTTGCATTTCTAACTTTCAAATTGGTTGGAGTAAACAATATATGAATATATCTGCACAAAACAAGACTCTTAGTGGGTTAATTGACATAACTAACTGTAATAATTACAGTATCAAACCATTAGTTTGGACATAATTGTTCATTACTGGCCACATTACAAACATTTTATTTAAAGATTGTTTCAGTATTGGTAATTTTAACCTTGTGCTCATAGTTTTGATTTAAAATTCTTCTAATCTGATCTGGAAGTTCATGACACATTAAAGTAAAGCATGACACATTGCATTTGAAAATTCAGCATACGCATTTGAGTGGAACTTCATGCATTTCCCCATTAGGGATGTAATGTTTAATCGCAAGCCAGTTTAAAATTTATTCAAATCGGTTCACATGCAAAACAAATCGCGATACAATTGCAGTAGGAGTTTATATGAATGTATCTCTGAGGAAAAATCTTTCTGTAATAG
Source organism: Carassius auratus (assembly GCF_003368295.1). Lineage (NCBI taxonomy): Eukaryota > Metazoa > Chordata > Actinopteri > Cypriniformes > Cyprinidae > Carassius > Carassius auratus. The sequence continues at coordinate 20,067,675 of NC_039244.1, read as the reverse complement.
AAAAATTACATGTTATTTTCTTTTCATCTTGCCTCCGAGCAATTAAAGACTATAGAGTATTCAAGACATGTCACTCATATAGTTTTGAATGGGGAAAATGAAACGCTCAATATGGCTGTTTTAATTGTTCAAAGAGATAGGAGCTGCACTTGCATGCCATGATTGCAATACCTAGTTCAACTTATACCATAATATGTTTGCAGATATTTAAAAAAAACATTGCTTTAGTCAGTTATTCTCCTTTGAAAATGTACGTTCTGTTCCGGAATGTCGGTCTTTGTTTTGGTTCGTGAAACCTGCTCGCCGCCTGTTTACCCAATTGTATTTCAGCACCCTGGGTTGCCAGTTGATGTATTGCAAGTGTATTTCATTTCATTCATCATCAAGTGTGCTCGTTCCTGTTAGTGTTGTCAAGTCTGAGAAGGAGGGGCGGGTGAAAGAAAAAACAACTCCAATATTTTGAATTTGGATTGCAATACCTAGTTCAACTTCTGTGTCAATCCTACATACAGCCCATTTAAAGGGGCTTGCATATTAAACAGACTGCATACTTGGAACAATGCATATTAAAATAGTTCATAAGCACAGCTTTGCTTTGTTTACAGCGGTAACCCAGGAAACACTATCATTACTGTTCATAAGCACCACCTGCTGTCAGAGAGTGGATCTGCATCTCATTCAGCTTGTCTGCTGTTTCGCTCAGATGTTTTATGTTGTACAGTTTCACAAAGCTAAAGTTAGAGCATTCTGCTTCAAATTTCTAAATTATAGTCTAATTTAGATTAAAACTACTCATGCTGCATGTATGATGCATCTTCATTTGGATCATGAATAAAATCCAGTGGTTGCCTCTGAAAGAGGACAGACTAAGCCTTAGTTTGTTCATATTAAGAGATTTCTTTTATTTGTGTAACTTGTTTTTTGAAACTTCAATTTAGTTTTATTTGAATTTCACAAAGACACGTGCATCAATAGCCTAATAAAATTACACATTTTCATTTACTGTATGTCCTCAATCTCATTTTGTTAAAAAAAATTGTGAGACAATCGAAACATTACATTCCTAACTCACATACTACTCTCCATTGGATATGAATGACTTCCTATGTAGCTTGTGAAATGGAGCATTAGCTTCATGCTAAGTAAGTTTAAAGCTTTTATAAATGCTCATTATGGCACTCTGCTCTCTTTTAGGCCTGTCCATCCCTGTCCCCCGTGGCAGGAAGGGGAAACGAGTGAAGGCTCAGAGCTCTTTTGATGTGCAGAAAGTTGAGTGGATCCGAAAATATAATCCTGACAGTCTTCTGCTTGATGACAGCTACCGAAAACACCTAAAACACCAGTGCAACAAGTATGTTAGACCTATCAGGAACACTATTTTATTATACTCTGCAAAATATTTGCTTAAGTGTCTTAATTTCACTGTCCCCTTTTTTTAGAGTGTTGCTGAGAGTACGTATGCTGTATTACCTGAAACAGGAGGTCATTGGAGAACATGCTGATTCTGTTTTGAGAGGAGCTGATGCAAGGTAGAGCCATCATCTAATGTCACTGCTTTAGATAAAATCATTATCACTTTGAAAAAAAAACATCTGCTAAATGCATAAATGTTCATCTAAATGCAAAAGTTTGCATCGCTTTGGATTGAAGCGTTTGCTAAATGCATAACATCAACAGTTAACACTAAATCCTTAATTCTTTGATCTTTCTATGTTGTTTAAGCTTAAATATTAGGGTTTCTGTGGTGCATTGACCAGGTTTCACAATTTAGATTTAGAAAACTCCTTTAAATTCCTTCACTGATGCTAGTGTGTTTCCTTGCAGGGATATTGATATCTGGTTGCCTGAAATGGAGCAGCAGGACGTTCCATCTGGCTGGTGGGACGCAGAAGCTGACCGATGCTTGCTTATTGGTGTCTATAAGCATGGTATGTGCAGTCTTTATTAACGTCATGTCCAATGGTGTTCAGTTATTTAAGAAGAACTTAAGTCCTTAAGTCTTAGGAGAGTTTACATTCTGAAGTGCCCACAAGCTAAAATATATAGTCTTGCAGATCAGTGTGTTTTACAATCTGCATCTTGCTGTTTCAGGATATGAGATGTACACCACCATGCGTGCTGACCCCTGCTTATGTTTTGTTGAGCGATGTGGCCGTCCAAATGAGCAGGACATTAATGCGGAGCAGCAAGCAGCAGACCGAGAGCTTGGGGAGGGGTCAGTATCAGACAGACTTGTGCAATGTTTCTCAAAAGAATTGTGAGCTACATTGACCGTTGACACCATTGATGACAATGGTTCTACAATCTACTTAGGATTACAATGCTTAGGGGAAATGCAGACTTGATCTCTTGACTCCTGCATTATCATTTTTCAGCTTGTATGATTGACTGGTATAGTTAAGCTTCTGAATGAGTATTGCTGAATTTCCTTGTGAACTTGTGTGTTCTTATTGTGTTTTAGAGGGGACTATGACAAGTACTCAGAAGATCCAGAATTCAAACCCGCGACAAGACACACCAAGGAGTTATATGAAGAGGTAAATGCCTTTAGAATCACACCAAATTGTTTTATTTTTTTGCTGTGGTGTTATCAGGAATTGAAATTTACAAAAGAATTGGATAATGTGCTCCTCAGGGTGATTCGGTGAATGCAGACGGTGAGATCTGTGTGGAAGATCGCTCTGCCCCTGTGCAGGTTGAGGGGCCATCTTCGGGATCGTCAGATTTGTGTTACTGGCCAACAAGCTCGTCGCTCACAGCCAGACTTCGCCGTCTTATTACAGCCTACCAACGCAGTTACAGACGAGAGCAGCTTAAGATGGAGGCAGCAGAGAAGGGCGACCGTAGACGTAGACGCTGTGAACAAGCCACAAAACTCAAAGAGATAGCCCGACAAGAACGACAACAAAGGTGTGTTCCTCAAGAAACCTGTTCCTGAAGCCGCATCTTCAGTCTCGCTGTCCAGCATTCTCATAAGCTTCTCTGTTTCAGGTGGACTCGTAGGGAAGAGTGTGATTTTTACAGGGTGGTATCAACTTTTGGGGTCGAAAGAATAAAGAAAGAGGCTAATGCGTCAGAAGGGGACAAGCATCATTTGGACTGGAATCGCTTCCGTTCTTTTGCTCGACTTGATAAGAAAACCGATGAGAGCTTGACACGTTACTTTAAGTGCTTCATGTCCATGTGTCGGAAAGTGTGTCACGTTCGGCCAGCACATGGAGAAGGTGCGTTATGCTTTAAAATTTTGTTATGTACTTTTACTTGAAGTCAATGTGTTTTACAAGTTTTCAGTAGTTGAAATGAATATTAGACGAAAACATTAATATTTAAAGCTGCCTCGTTAAATAAAACATTTTGCCTTGGCAACTTAGTTGTGAGTACTAAAATTGCTAAAACTGAAATAAACCTATAAAAAATGTTTTTTTTTTTAATAACACATTGTCTACTATAATCCCTGCTTCCGCTCTTAGAATCTCAAGATTTGTCCCAGTCTCTGGCCCCCATCACAGAGGAACGAGCCACGCGCACACTCTACAGGGTCACCTTGCTGTGCCGGCTACGTGAGCGAGTTCTTCCCCACCCCTCGTTGGAGGAACGCCTCAGCCTGGCACCACCTTCCTCTGGCCTGCCCAGCTGGTGGAGCATCCCACAGCACGACCACGAGCTGCTCTTAGCCGCCGCTAGACATGGCATCATCCGCACAGAACTCTCAATCTTCTCTGACCCGCAGTACTCATTCAGTCAGAGCCGCCTCGACTACCTCCAGAACCAGCAAGCCCAAGCAGCTTTGCAGATTCAAACGTTAAATCAGTCCCAGGATCCCACCACTATCAAGGAGGAGAGCCTGGATGATGAGTCTCGGCTGCTGGGGGTGGAGGCCCTCTGTCCGTCAGACTCTCCAGCCATGCTTCTCTCTCATTCTGAGGGGAAAGTTGGAGTTCAAGCGGCATGGGGCTGGAAGAGCAAAAACAATGGTCCGAGTGAGAGAAAAGGAGAAAGAGAGAGAGGTGAAGGACAAACAGATTCGGATTCCGATTCAGACTCAGGCTCGTCTTCCTCCTCCCGTCATTCTGGCAGCTCTGATGATAGCGGAGACAGTGATGCTGAGAGAGAGCGATGTAAGGAGACACGATTTATAATCCATATCCATAGAACATAAAAATAAAAAGGGTCTATTTTCATTTTCTTAATCATTCTGATCTTCACTGGGCATAAAGTTTTTACTTTTGTTCTTTGGCCACCAATAATGGTTAATTTGGGTTGATTTGAATGTGATTGTTACTATAATGATTCTGATCTCTTAGCAGCAACTCTTAAGATGTGTGATGGTGATGAAGAAAACAGCATCCTCTCATTCACACCATCTCAAGAAGGCGCCGCACTCGAGTCCCTCACTGACCCTCTGAGAGTTGATTGGCCCAAAGACCGTGTGTTGATAAACCGAATAGAAAACCTTTGTTCGCTGGTTCTAACGGGGCACTGGCCTTCAGGTCGCCGCTACGTCTCTGACATACAGCTCAATGCTACATCTGAAGAGCACGACCTCGGAGATGGCCTTGGTTACCCCCGAGTGGCACGCAAAAGCAACAGTGCCCTGTCTGCAGATACTCATGAAGGCCAAGAATCAGAGTTTACAGTAAAACTCCTAAAGGTGAGGTGGTTTTCAGACATTTATGAACTTAAACTGTCTTTTGTGCTTCTGCTTGGTTTCATTTTTGCATTTGTTTCATATGCTTTAGGAGGAGGGGCTGAAGTTGACATTTTCGAAGCAGGCTCTCATGCCAAATGGTGAAGGGAGTGCACGCAAAAAGAAAAAGGACCACGAGGTACAGAAATTTTCAGAAGTTTACACTGATGTATTAGAGGTATTTCCAGCTGCATAATGTGTTTGTGTTCTGACATTTAGCTGGTAGATGCTGAAGGGGTTCTCCATGCTCCCCGTAGAAGGGACCTTCCTAACTGGCTCAAGGAAAACCCAGATTATGAAGTGGAGGGAGACATGTTAGAAGTAAGTGTGAAACTCAGGTTGAACGGTCTTCTAAGAGTCCTTGTTGGACCGACACAGCTAAAAATGTCCCTCTCTGTTGCAGTTACTGGTGAACCAGACCAAAAGGAAGAGGAGGAGGAAGAGGGTAGAGAAAGGAGCAGCACTTACCGGGAGTGAGAGAGTGAAGGTTATAGACTTCAGGACAGGAAAGAAGGTGAGAGAAGACATTTGGCAGTTCTGCCATAAAGACTGATTTATACTTGTGTGTCAGACCTACGCTTTAGCCTCTATGCCATAGACAAGACGGTTTTCATTTATGCTTCTGCATCATTGTCTTCGTCATCGTGCAATTACACACGCAGACCACTAGAATCCAGTGTCCACAGGGTATGTTGATGGTGTAACCCACAGTATCAAGGCAAAAGCTGAAGAACAAGCTGCAGCAGTGATGGCGGCTAATAAAAAGCGCCTTCTTTTGCAGCTTGAGTTGTTAAATATCGAAGAACAGATCCTTTATTTAAAATGAGAAAACGGAACACAACAACAGAACAGAAGATGGTGTGTAACAAGACAACATGATGGAGAATTTGTCATGTCACAAGCAGAAATGTTTAGGAGGAAATGCGGTGCGATCACAGAATGTTTTGTTTTTTTGATTCGACGCAGAAGTCTAGCTTTTATTAACACCTTTTCCCGTTTAGACTACAAAAAGTAACCAGCACAACTATTTTCAAAATTAGTAATAAGAAATTCTTTAACACCAAATCACCATATTAGAATGATTTCAGAGGCCCATGTGACACTGAAGTAATGATTTGCTGATTTGCTAAAATTATTTTATGCTAAACTATCTACAATGTGTTTTATATGGGACAGTTATTGTTCTTGATTATATTTGAAGTTGAATGCAGTTGGTGTTATACTGAGTCTTATTCATTTTTTATTTTTTTTTCTCAGTTTGGTGGAATATACGGGCCTTTACTACAGGACCTGAGAGAGCACCTGGAGGAGAATCCTGACCACGTTGTAGCACCAGAATGGTCTGAGACTGTTCGCAACTCGGTTAGTGTCTCCTGTATTAGCTCCATGTTTATGGTAATTAACCCCATCTACCCTTGTAGGCAAGTCACCTTTTTTTATGGTGCTTTATACAAAACTGATTTGTGTCAAAGCAGCTATACAGTGTCAAACAGGAAAATAGTTTGTCAACATGACAATAAAAGAGTACTTTTCCAGCAGAAGTCAGGTCATTGATGATTGGAATCATGATTGTGTAGTGTATTTTAGTTCAGTCAGTGGTTATTTTTGTGGAATTTGGTCTGATCCTTCTCTTTAACCTCAGGGCTTCTTGCCTGAGAGTTTATTCCACAGACTGTTGAGTCCCCATGCTTCAGTCCCCAAAAAGAACCGACATTACCTCTCCACCCCTTCCATCCAGACTGAAGACCCTCTCCTGGGAGGTGGCGAAGACGAGACGTTAGTTTCCGATGGTGCATACATGATGGACGACGAGGACCTGGAGGACGGCAGTCACCTCACGTCATCTCACCACTTCCTTACTCCAGCCTACAATGTGAAGATCGAGCCAAGTGCTCTTGATATGGATGGAGGCGACAGTTTGTCCCAAGGTGGCTATGATAGCTCCGACAGAGAGGCCATTTTGGATGATGTCATCATGGCACCTAAGAATTCAGACTCTTCCTCAAGCTCCGAGGATTGACCAAATCTCATGTTAGATGTAGTAGACCGAGATCATGACAGTCTTTTATTTTATTATATTCTGCCTTCATTATTTTTATAATTATTATTGATGTTATTGCTTAAAATATGGAGTAATAGATTTTTTTTTTTGGGTTGAATTTGTACTTGACTGTTTTGTGTAGGAAAGATATAGGCGCCGCCTTTTTTTTTTTTTTTTTTTTTTTTTTTTTTTTTACATCTCATTCGGCACATTGAGAAAAATCTTAATTCCAGGTAGATTAAATGTATCAATTTCACTTCTCACATACCCACAGTAAGCCCCTCTCGTCCTTTATTGGCTGAGAAAGGAGCTTTTTGTTCACATCCTCAGGCTGAACTGTTAACAGTGCGCTGGAGGATCCATAGTCATGCACTGAGCTGAGCCATTGTGGTGCCTCGGTCTGGTGAAGAACATTGAGTTTTGTTGGGTGTAAATCATTTTTGTGTGTATGTTTGGGAGATGGGAGGGTATGGGTAGGATTTGGGGTTTAGGTTTAGTTACTGAAACAATGTTAGACAGATGATGGCTGTATTGTACAAAGTAGAGTTGGTCCTATGCCTGCAATGATGCAAAAATTATGCGTTTATCCCCGTTTCAATAACTGACTCCAGCTGTCTCTGTGATTATAAATATGAATAGCAGTCAACAGTGGAAACTGATGTCGGTTGAATTCATTTCAATCAATTGTTGGTATTTATTTAAATGACTTCTCAAGGACCTTTTTATTGGCTTCCTGGAATACATGCCGAGTAGAAGAGCAAGTTCATTCTGTCTTTCATATTTCATACTTGGATGTGGTATCAACAGATGTCATCGTCTTTATTGTTTTAATACGTTAGTTTCAACTTCGCTTTGTTGTGGATTTAGTTGACCCATACATTCATTAAATCACCAATTTACAATAGTTTACATTCTAAGGTTGACTATTGCTAGACAATAAAAGTCCTAGAAATTCAGTATGCAGCAGGGTTAACGCTTCTTGACTTTTACAGTGCTGAAGGTAAGTCAGGTTTAACTATTTGTCACAGTTATCTTCCAGTTAACAAACATTAATGCTTGTTTATCTTGGTGAAGCTCTTTGTGCAGCTCTTCCTGAAAGCTGCATGCTTTGTGGCTTCTTCTTTTACAACACTTGATTTACTGCCTTCAGCCATTGACACTTTTGTCCTGCATATGGTTAAATCATTTGACCACCATTATTTAGTATGAGAAAAATATGTGACAGCTGTGTGGTGCTTCCAGGGTCAGTCACGTGACTGAAAGCTATGAATTGAATTGTATTTAAACTTGAGTGCGATTAGTCGTTCTACTTGACCAATGAATGCGGGAATATGTTCAGATTCATTCTCTGCTTTAAGTTTTATCAGTGGAAGATGTTCAAATTCTTTTATGTATGTACAGAGTGAAAAAGATGGGAATTAAGATGTTTCAAGATGGGTTCCAGAACATGTTGGAGTTGATTGAAATGAAGTTGCACAAAACAACCACTAAAATTATCACATAGAAATAAATATTCCACTAAGCAAAGAAGTTAAGGCTAAAATAAGAACAGCAATAAAAATGAGATGGCAAGAAGTTTGGAATAAGGAGGAGAGACGAAGACATCTTTATCAAAATCAAGAAGAGAAGATAAAGTCATTACCAGACTTCGCATTGTACACTCTGCTTTAAAAAAAATAAATTATATATAAAATGAATAAGCATGAGTCTTGGAACTGTATTCTGTGTGGATTACCAGAAACAGAAGAGCATATACTATTAAATTGTTCTGCTTATGATAATGAAAGAGCATTTCTGTTGGAAGAATTAAAATAAATAGGGATAGAAATTATTACACTTAAAACTCTGTTTAATAATGGCTTGATTCATTATAAAATATATAATGCTTTAATGACTTACTTTTAAAAGTTATTGTGTTTAACCGGATTTTAGAAGTTATTTATTTATTTATTTTATGATTTAGTGTTTCCTCTTCCATCAATGCTCCACACACTCCAGCCAGTAGGTGGCGGGAATGCACCTATCGTTTGTTTGCCAACCGCCATAAAACTCCAAAAGAAGAAGAAGATCAATCGGACTTGTGAATGCAAACAGACAAACGTAGCAGATTACCGATCGAATCGGTCCATTTTTAGCACTTGCAGCAAATGTCTGCTAGTGTAGCTCTAAATCAAACCTTCATTATCCAGTTTGAATATGTATTAAGAATATAGAGTTTATAGTGTTATTTAATTCGACGTTGGATATTACACATAGGAAGTAACGCAGCAGAAGTCTCTCCGCGCGGCCTGCGATATGAATGAAACCTCCTCATGTTGGGTTTAACAGAAACACATCTCTGAACTAGCACCATTTAGCCAGTTAACGTTAGCTGCTGCTGGCTGGCTAAATTGGTAAGCCTATATCTATCACTCTTAATAAACGTGTATATATGTATATATATAAACAGACCTGGTCATACCACCGCTGCATGTTGGATCGTCTAATGAGGTTTATTGGCATTATTCAGTCGAACAACACAAACCATATGCTGGACGATACTGAGAACATGGTGCTGGTTCTTTTCTTTTAGTGAATAGCATTTTTTCTTCTTAGATGACTTTTGTTTGTTTGTTTGTTTTGTTATTTGTTGCTCTTGGATTGTTACAAGGTCGGTCGCTCCCTCTGATATAAAGAGATCCAGAAGACTTAATTCATCCATTTATTTATTCCCTGTATTATCATTATGGATTTGAATTTTTACTCGGATCTCTCGGACGGGACTGGTCAACATGTTGATTCTGAGTTCATGGATAACTCGTCTTACAATGGATATGATTCAGCGAACAAGGTACATCATGCACCTCTGTGCAAGTATTGCAGTCAGTTAGTGTACATTTGATCTAAATGTTTGAGTGGAAAAAAATTCACATTTTGTCCCGTTTATTAGTTCGCAGGTGGCAATGAATCATACCTGACCATCAGTGGACCTAGTCATCATTGGTCATCTGAGGTAGTGCTACAAAAACTCAGTTAGCTGGTCTATATTACAAATTCTAGAGTTTTTCTCTCTCTCTCTCTCTCTCTCTCTCTCTCTCTCTCTCTCTCTCTCTTTCTCTCTCTCTCTATCCTACCGGTCAAAAGCTTGGGATCAGCAAGACTTATAATGTTCTTATGCTTAGACTACATTTATTTGATAAAAAATACAGAAAAAAATTTCTGTAATTGTTAGTAATCTTACAAAATGTTATTGCAATATAAAATAATGTTGTCTATTTTCATATAATTTAAAATATAATTTATTTCTGTGATGAAAAGCTGAATTTTCTTCAGCCATTACTCCAGTGTAAAGTGTCACATGATCCTCAAGAAATCATTCTAAAATGCTGTTTTTTTTTTTTTTTGTTTTTTTTTTTGAATGATCAATGTTGGCAACAGTTGTGCTGCCAAATATTTTTTTCCAGGATTCTTTGATTAATAAAAAGTTAAAAAGAACAACATTTATTCAAAATATAAATCTTTACTAATAATATTAATCTTTGCTATCATTTCTTAACAATTTAACACATCCTTGCCGAATAAAAAGTTTTAATCTTTCAAATTAATTTTTTTATTTATTTGTTTAAAAAAAAATTATTGTAGTGTATACTGTTAGAAAAGATTTCTATTTTAAGTAAATGCTATTTTTTCTTTTTATAAATCAAAGAATCTTGAAAAAAAAGTATCACATGTTCCAAAAAAATGTTAAACAGTTTTCATAACTGATAATAAATGCACATATTAAAGTGATTTCTGAAGGGTTATATATTTATCTATAATGTATATTAAAATAGGAAAACTTTATTTGACATCATAATAATATTTCACGATATAATTTTTTTTTTCATGTATTTTTGATCCAATAAATTCAGCCTTGATGAGCATAAGAAACTGCTGTAAAAAAAAAAAAAACATAAAATTATCATTCTGATCCCAAACTTTTGATCGGTGTTGTGTGTATGTATTTTTATATTTACTTGCATATTTTTTATAATTATACCATTATATATTAAATTACTTGTTTTGTTTATTTTTCTATTATTAATGTAGAAAACCTTCTATACACCCTGTCTGGGTGATGAAGAGTTTGAAATTCCACCAATCTCCTTGGATCCAGATTCTGCGCTCACCATCGAGGATGTGGAAGCCCATTTTGGAGAACTGGCCGAACAGGCTGAGAGCTCAAGTACTTCTGGAGTTGGAAGTAGTCTTGCCAGTAATCCTGTGGTAGGGGGGAATGATCCCTCTTTTGCCTCGGCTTTCATGAATCCATCATCTCAGGGCATAGAGCACTTGAGTATAGGTGCGATTAACCCGGCGGGAGGAAGTGCACTACTGAGCTCAACTCTGGGTGTGGTAAGCTTTTCTTTTTCTATCAGTGATGATTTATGTTCATGTTTTTAGCGTGTAAGGATGGGCATTTGAACTGCTGTTAATGTAATGAGATATGGAGTTAATTGTAGATTGGCACACCAGATAATGAGTTTTTTTTTTTCTGTCATGTTTTTTTTTTTAAGGATCTTGGGCATTCTGTTGGCTCCCATTTCAGTAGTTCCTCCTCCATGACTATCGATGTTCCAATAAATGACATGAACCATAGTCTCCTGGGAAACAACCAGCTCACCACCATAGACCATTCGGATCTAAGCGCTCAGTTGGGGCTCAGTCTTGGTGGTGGAGCCAGTGTGTCAAAGTCTCCTGAACAACCGCTGTCTGCCACACCGTCCCCTGCTGGCTCGTTGCAGGATGAAGACATGGAGGACTTCAGACAAGTCAGTTTTTTTAGTTATGGGCTTAAATGGAGGCACATTTTCTTTGTTTTTCCATTTTGTAACATCTCCCCATTTGTGTTTCAGAAAACTATGCTGGTAGACTCCTCCTCAACCTCTCCGGCCATCATATCGCACCTCCCCAACTTGACGGGTTCTACCCAGCTTTCCTCTGCTCTACCAGCTGTGGTGAGGAGGGTGGGCGGTAAACCGGCCATGGTTCCTCTGACCACACTGGACACGGGAGCAACACTTGGAGGCAAAAAAGGAAAAAAGAAGAAAGATCCCAATGAACCACAGAAGCCAGTGTCAGCCTATGCTCTGTTCTTCAGAGACACCCAGGCAGCAATTAAAGGCCAGAACCCTAATGCCACATTCGGAGAGGTGTCGAAGATTGTGGCATCCATGTGGGACAGTCTTGGAGAAGAGCAAAAACAGGTGGAGTATAGTTTTTCAACGGCAAAAAATGCAGTCCATTTAAAAGATACACTACCGCTCAAAGGTTTCTCAAATATTTTTGACATCAAGTATGCATTACATTGATCAAAAGTGGCAGTAAGGCCTGGTTCACACGGGACGATTTTAAAATTGTCGGCCGATTTTCCAAACCTGAGAGACCCCACACACAGCGATTAAAAAATCACGGGTCTTACAGTTTTGGTCGTTCAGTGTGTGGTGTGCAGCCACACGGCAATATCAACACATCACACACGAACCGATTTGACTCCCGAGCAAAATCCCTCGAGATCAAACGTGACTTTAGAGTAAACAATCATGGCGGACGAAGAGGATGCAGTGGCCATAGTTTGTGCTTTGTTTTTAACGGAAAAAAAACATAAGAAAAACAAGAAAAGGCGATGGTCAAAGAGGTGGAGACAACGCGAGCATGGACTATACTTGCTATATCATAATATGGAGATAAGTTGTTGTTTTCTCTCATAGAAATGTTGTTACGTACTTACTACACAGATTAATAACTGTTGAAATAAACGTTCATATATTAGTTTCCATGTACTCTGGTGGACTGCAGTTGTGGATGTAGTTATGCCCATCGACTTTATTTGTATTTGTTATATTTGTTAAATATACGCCGGCTGTTTTGATTTTGTTTCCCGGTACTTCCTCCTCACCGCCTCGTCACCTCGCTTTCTGATTGGCTACACGCCACAGTCCACAGGGGGGACACCACACACGAGAAGAAATCGGGCAAAATAAATCCAACATGTTGGATATCCCCGATTTGAGATCGGAGCGGTCCCAACATTCTTCGAGCATAGGAGAGCAGTCTTAACACACCACACATGGCAGGAATATTTGAACAGATTATTTTACGATAATCGGAGCATCCTAAAATTGTCGGAAGGGGTGAATCGGGGCTAAAATTGGCCTAATTATCCTGCCGTGTGAACCAGCCTTAACGTCATAAAAGTTGTCCATTTAAAAAAAATGTTTTTATTAGACTGTCAACCATTGCTTGGACAAACAGATTGTCCCACCTCAAACTCACCATTGATTAATATATACTTAAGGGTCAATTATTGAAATGCAGCTATGTCTAAAAAGACTGCAAAGTCATTTAAAATTATGTGTAAACACTGTGCAACAAATTATTATAATTTTATTTTATTTATTTTTTTATTAACGTCATTTCATAATCTGAAATCTTCTTTTTCCAAATATTTCTTCTTCAGAAGCTTTAAAAGAAGGAATTGTATCTGGAAATGTATGATTCCCATAATTAAATGTAGATTTTATTTCAGGTTTACAAGAGGAAAACCGAGGCAGCCAGGAAAGAGTATCTGAAAGCATTAGCAGCCTACAGAGCAAATCAGCTTTCCAAAGTGAGTGAATTGTTTCTGGTTCTTCCTCTGTGAGTTTTTGATTTTTAGTCTAATTTCTTTCTTTTCTTTGTTTCTCATCAGTCATCTTCTGAGGTGGAGGATAGCACTCCTTCCACTCCTCCCTCTGTCCCCTGTCCCGTCACTACTGCTCCTGCTGCCCCTGCTCGTCCACGGCTGACACCCATCCCTGAGCAGAACACCATCACTAACATCTGCGCCTCCAATATCATCCTTGATGGGCCTCAAGTCACCACCCGTTCCCGCACGGGCTCTCTACCCCTGGCTTTCGGCCAGCCCCTGACCCCTTCCCCCAGCCCGACCCCCACTGTCACGAAAATCATCATCTCCAAACAGATGCTGCAGGGAGGTTCTCAGATCCACCAGATCCCCACGTCCATGGTGACGGTGATCCCGGCCGGATTGCGAGCCGTGCAGCCGGCTGCTGCCGGACGACAGCCTCCACCGCTGCAGCAGATGCAGGGCACCCCACCTCCACCACGTCTGCAGCAGATGGTACAAACCCAAGCTCCGCCACCTCTTCAGGCCAAGCCCCGTGGAGGGCCAGGAAGTTCCTTGGCTGTCACGGCTACACCACCTCCACCTCTTCAGATAAAGATTGTGCCTGCTTCTTTACACTCCGACCTGTCTACACCGATTATTGTTACTACAGCTACAAGTGCCAATCCTGTTATTGCCACATCCACCATCTCCGCCACAGTGCATCCCGCCGCCCCTGTTGAGGTGCAAGTGGAAGAACCCAAAGAGGAGTTGGTCACTGGGACAGATGAGACAGTGATTCGGGAGGAACCTGAAGAGGTTAGTTTTTCCCATAATTAAAAATTCCCCTAAAAATAAAAAATTGAATTCCAAAGCTTTTTCCAAAAGTGTTGTTAGCCAGCTATAGTTTTAGTTCCACAATTATGTGTTTCCCGAAACAATACTTAAAATGAACATATTTACATATGTTTTGATTCCCACTTACTTCCATTGTATGAACCAAAAAAAAACAGTGAAAGTCAATGGGAACTGAAGCTATTTGAGTAAATGATGACCGAGTTTTTATTTTTTGGTGACTATCCCTTTACCATTAACAGAGTTATTATAATTGAGCTTATTAGTAACATCCATACAGGAAACGATTTAAAGATCAAACACAAATCATCTCTTTGCACACAGCAAAGAGTTGTTCAGAGATGTTCTCTCCCTTGTTTTTCAGATGGAGGTGGAGGTAAGCATTGCTCCTGAGGCCTCGTCTTCAAATCTCTGTGTCCGTGCTGGGTGTACAAACCCTGCTGTGGAGAGTCGAGACTGGGATAAGGAGTATTGCAGCAATGAATGTGTGGCCACACACTGCAGGTTTGTTTTTTTTGCATGCATGTTTAATTTTTTATTTGTAAGGTCATATTCCCATGCTAGTGTCATGTTTGCTCTCTTGACAGGGATATTTTCATGGCCTGGTGTTCAATTAAGAGCCAGAACTCAGCCACCGTCAAATAAATGAAAATCCTGCTGTATCTGGGTCTCAACATGCCTGGATGTGACTTTTATAAGAGAACACGGCAGAATCGTACTGGATTTACGAGCGTTTTGTTGTAAATAGCTAAGGCATGAAAAAAAGCAGTGGAAAAACCATGTGTTTGTTTTCCACATTGAAAAAGAAAAGGACCCACGTGATTATTGTACTTTATTTGGAACGTATTTTTTTTCTACTCCGTTCTGGTCCAGTGATTTCTTTTTTTTGTTTACGTTACTAGTGATTTGAGTTTAAGTGGGACAAAATCTGAAGTTTTTATTTTCAAATACAGTAGTTTTGATTATGATGAAAAATGAGTATTAGTGAAACTCGACAAGTAATGCAATCATTCTGCAATTCTGTGATTTGTCTAATGCAATTTTCTCATGTTGTACTGACGGTATCTTAGATCAGTGTTCAGAAGTGCTCTCGTATCAAATCTTTTGGCCTTAGTTATGCTTTCTTTTCTTTGTTTTTAGATTGTGTTACAGAAATGATTCAAGTATTACTAAAAGGCAGCCAAAATGGAACAAGTTTCTGAAGTCATTGCTAACAGACCACTTTGTTTGTAGTGGTTTTTCAGTGAACTATAAAATAAAATTAAAGAAAGTGTCTGTCTATTGATGTCTTCAAACCATGTATTCTGAGCAAGTTAAGTAAATAAGTAAACGAGTAGTAAATAAGTTTTTTTTTTTTTCAGTCACAAAGCATATTTCTTGTTTAATATGATTCAAAGACCTTTTGTGTCTTTTAAACTGAAGAGTTTATAGTTTAATGATTTTCAGTTAATGGTCACATGACCAATTACCAAAATGCAAGTACAAATAAAATATTTTTTATCATGTTTTTTTTTTAAAGATAATTTGTATTTTATTAAAAAATATAATTTAATTATTAGCTTTCCATCAATATATTTTTCACAAAGCCTAGTTTAGGAACCCTGATCTTGATAATCACTGCAAGGTTACTTTAAATGGTTGATAAAAACAAGGTTGTTTCTCCTTAAATGCATTTGTATCACTACTGGAAAGACTCTCAAAGCTTCATCTGGAATCATTCTCAAATTTGCTAGCTTAAATGTTTGTCATTACAATTGTGGAACAGTTTTTCTTCAGTAAACCTTCTCAATTTACTTGAGGTCAATGTCCGTAACTGGTCTCAATTAAAAAAAAAAAGTCAGCCCAGTAAACAAAGATAAGGTTATTGTTTATTCAAAAAGAAAACTGAAATGTTTATCAGTGGCCATGAGGAATGGAAAAACAGGAAATATAGTGGAACAATTTCTTTTGTTGGTTATAAACTCACAAATCTAAGTTACTACATGGTTTTTTTTTTATATCAAACTAAAACCATACGATTGATGAAGCATAGCTGGTTAAAAACAAAGAATAAGACAAAGATTCACATTTATTTAAAAAAAAAAAAATCTCTCTGGCAATTTAAGATTTCAAGTGAAATGTTTGATTTCTCCAAATAATGATCTCACATTAAATGCAAGAAAGAATGTAAAACATAATAATGGGAAAATGTGAGCAGTAGTGTCTCTAACAAAGTTAAAGTTTTTTTTTTTAGCTTTCTAAAAATAAGCTTAAAGTGAACAAAGCTGCTAAGAAATAGTAACGTTTTAAAAAAACATATAAAGTACAAATTGCTTAAAAAATGATTACAAGGCTGTGAATCCGGCAGCATCCAATCATCTCCAGTGTTCAACTACACTTGAACCGGTCTAGACAAGATTTAGGGCATTAAAACAGTTATGACAGAAGATAAAAACATTCTTTAAAAAAACTTAAAAGTTTAAAAGCATCCTAGAACTATGATTTTAGTATTTACATCAAGCGAGAATCAGTCAAGCCTACTAGTGTTGGACTGTATCACTGCACCCTGTAATGCCCTGGATGTGTTACTCTTACAGGCAAGAACCTCATGAAGAATAAAACGTTTGTATAGTATTAGTACAGATGCAGCTGGGGGCAAAGATTACAATAGAAGAAAACGGTCCAGAAACACTTTAAAAAAAAAACATTTACAACATGATATCACAGAGAAAATGTGACCACAAAATGAGTCACCCTGACGTTCTTCCTGCCATTGTGTGCTAGATTTACGGTTGGATACAGTGGTTCTGATGTGAGGTAGAAATATGGCGTTTGGTTTAGGTCACACACAACGTTTGTCAGTTATTGAAGAGTTCGAAAGCTAACTGGCGCCGCGTGAGCGAGCCTGTGTTTCTCAAGGTTCTTGTGGATCCTAAAACCCTTTGAGCACAGGTTGCAAACGAAAGGCTTTTCCCCTGTGTGAAAGCGCAGATGAGCCTTCAGATTGTTTTTGAGACGGAAGCCTTTCCTGCAGTGCGGGCAGACGTGAGGTCTCTCTCCAGTGTGGAAGCGTTCGTGTCTTCGCAGGCTTTTCCGCAGAGCAAATGTCTTTTTACACCCCCTGCACGAATATGGTTTTTCACCTGTATGAAATCGCTCATGACGCTTCAGGATCTTCTTGCGTTTGAACTT
Organism: Carassius auratus; assembly: GCF_003368295.1. Taxonomy (NCBI): domain Eukaryota; kingdom Metazoa; phylum Chordata; class Actinopteri; order Cypriniformes; family Cyprinidae; genus Carassius; species Carassius auratus. The sequence goes on along the minus strand of NC_039244.1, from coordinate 20,050,296 downwards.
CTTGCCACAGATCTTGCAGACATAAGCATTTCCATGTACGAGGACACCCTGCAGACGCCAAATGCCGTTCCCACACTCTTTAAAGCAGCACAGCCGACGTCCCGTATGGACACGCTGATGGGTTCGCAGGTCTTTGGGTGTAGAAAAGCATTTTCTGTTGGAACCGTTTAGCCTTTGTTCACTGGATGGCTTCAAGAGGTTGACAAGTTGCACAGAGCAAGGCCGTAACAGTTTGCAGTCGAACGGTGTTTGGCTCAGCTGGAAGCGCACCTTCTTCGCACTGGCAGTACTATCACCTGATGCCTGGCTGAGTTCAGTGGCCTCCGCTGGGGTTCTGCTGGATTGAGGAGGTTCTATGAGAGGCGACTTTTCAACAGACGCCAAAGAACTGACTTCCATAAGGCTAAGGTCCCACATAGTGTCAGTGGAAAGGTCTGCACTGGGAATGCTACCTAAAACAGAGCTGAACAGATGAGACTCTGGATCTACTATAGAGTCTGAAAAGGATTCCTGAAGACCTAAAAATACAAAGGGGGCGGGGGGTGAAATATTTTATTCTCACAAAAGTGTTACATTTTCTTTATTATTTACCAAAAAAAAAGAAAACTAAAATACATTAAATTACTGGAGCATCAAATGTTTTATTTATATATTAGAATGAAAAACTACAATTTATGTATTTAACTCTGGTAGTTTAGTATAGTTGGTTAGCTTCAAACAGTAACATTTTTTATATTTATATTTTTAAATATAAATGATTATGAATCAAGCATGTCTGGTTTCTTCATACCATTTTCCTGAATTATCTCGGTTTTCTTTAAGTCATCTGGCCATTGGGCTTCATGAATTAAGCCGTCTTCTCTGCCAATCCCCTAAAACAGGAAATAATACATTGTATACATACTGTATACACACACACACACATATATACATACATACATACTGACTTGTTCAGTAGTGAAAAGCAGCAGAAATGGCTAAATTAACATATTACAAAAGTTGTGATTTTTTTTTAGAGGAACATTTTTATTTTGCATTTACATTTATATTAATCAATTTGTACTCCAAGTCATGGTTCCTAAATGGGGCTCCGTGAGGGAACTGCAGGGGGGTCATGAGATGATGAAAAACTTCTTAGAAATGATATCCAACATAAAACAAAAATAAATGAATGGGGTCGCACAATAACTGCAATATAGCTTTAACAATTATCAAATTAAAGTCTGTGATTTAAATAACTGTATGGTCTTATGTGCTGCTTGTTTCAGAGCAAAGCGCAGGCAAATCATAATCCAATGTTTTCAAATTCTAATTAAATTCAGCGAGCTCAATCTCTGCATGTTCTGCAAGTTTAATCTATATTGAAAATGTGATCTGTGCACTAGGTTGACTTTTTTTTTTTTCTCACACTCCCAACATAATTCCTAACATTCTGCCAAAATAAAAGCACAAGGTTTGAAATCTTAAATAGCTTGAGGGTTTGAACAGTGAAGAATTTAAGACATAATTATTAAATATTATTGAAATTTAAAATGTAATTATTATGAAATAGTGTTTACTTCACAGTACACTTGTAACTTTCAATAGTAAAATATTTCTGTGGTCATTTGTATAATAAGTTACAAAACTAAATCTGATTCTAAAACAAAATTATGAATGTAATGTGGACTGAACGTCCAGCTACAAAGTCAAAATAAAACACTAAAAAAGATTAATCTGTTTTCTTCCATGTCATCTAACTAATAAAAGACACCAAAGAAACGTGAACACGCCAATGTGTTGTTTAATTATTATTGAGATATATATATATAATCTTGAATTTCTGTTTTTTTTAATGGCATTCAGTCGACAAATCTAAGAGAAAGTTTAAAATCAGCGCCACCTACAGTTTCTTTGAAGATAGTGCATGGAAGGTCAACCATGCATTGCAAATCCACAGCTTCTGGAGACTCCTCACAGAGTTTTTCAGAGGGAGAAAGCCCCTCCTCTCCTCTGGATTCCAGCAGACAAATCTCGTCTCTCTCAGTGGGCATGTACGGATCTGAATGGGGTGTGGGAAAAAACACAATACATTAAAAAATTCAGAAACATTAGAAAACTGGTCTGTGTGAATGAGTGCTGCAGGTTTTCTTAAAGCACATTATTTAGGGTTTTAAGAGCATACTGTCCTTTCAATCAAAATCCTTTAAAGTTTTGAACCAGCTCTGCTTTACATGAACAGGTGAATAAAACCATAGACACACACTGGTTAATAAACTTTGTCTATCCAAAATACTTTGACTATAAAAATGTCATAATGATGATTACTTATTGCTCATATTTAAGAAAGGCTGCACACACAAATCACTGTATTTTTTGCATGAAAACAAAGCAATGGTCTGCAAAATTTAAACTGCTGCAAAGACGGACTTTAACCTTCAACCGACTGCTGCAACTACTTTTAAAAGTATGGCAAACCAACTATTCCTTAAAATTAAACAGTACTTATTTTTGTTACTTGTTATTTCAAACAATCCGATAATAAATAATACATTTTCAGATTCAATACCTAAGTAACTATTTAATTGTAGTAGTACTATTCCAACGGTGACTTTTATCTATTCATTTTGTCTCATTCATTTACTCACTTCTTTCAGTTTAGAGCATAACATGAATCAGCAAATCACATATAGATGTAATATAGATAGAGTTCAATAAATTAATTGATACAGATAGAAAAACTGCAATAGGGATATGTTTGGTTTGAATCAACACCCTAACAAATCAATATGCATTTACTCTCTCCACATTGCTGTTTTGAACTAATATTTTATCACTATAAAGAAATTTTACTGAAAATATAAAAACTTAGGTCTAATATCTGGTCCAAAAAGTTACAAGTAATTAAGTACTAGTACTTTATAACCTAGTAAAAAGTAACTAAATACCACTGGAATAGAGACTAATAGCTCAAAAAGATTAAAATACTAGTATCTAATGAACGGTTACGAGGAAAAGAAAACTATACCAGCCACTATATATTAATAATAATAATTAAATAAATACCAGTAACAAAAAATTGATACTAGGTCATTTTAAGCAATATATAATGCTACGGCTTGCCACATACGATAGCCCGTACTTCCGGTGCACACTGAATTCAACTGTGAAAGTAAAAACAAGCGACGTGCACAGCGAGAGAAGTGGCTGTTGTTTACGCAGACAAACATACCCTGATGGTGGGACAGCAGTGTCTCTCCTACTTGCACGCCGACGCTACAAACCATCTTTTCAGAGAGATCAGTCAATGCACTTTTCATATGAGCCCTGATGTCAGGGACACACACCAGGTTTTCTTTGACCTGAGCTTCTCTATCGACCCTGCAGCCATGGCAATCCAATGCGCGTCCTTCGAAAACTTTCGTTATCTCCACGACGGCCACCTTCAGTAATACCTCCATAACGGCTGCCACCTCGGCCTGAAACCTGCACACGGACTCGGACATTGTGCTCGTGTTTTGAACATGCACAGTTATATTCACAATGAAAAAACAAACGGAGCGGTCGTGCAGTCGTTTGTGGTCATTTCCACATGGCTAAGATGGAAGTAATGGGCGTGTCTGCTGACACAATGATGTATGCACGTATAACCGGTGGCGCCAAATCCAGAAAGTCGCTCCTGATAGATATATCTAATATTGATAGCAAAATATTTTCATATGATGGTGTAGTTTATTCTAGAATATCCATTGTTTAAAAAAAATTTTCTTTACAGAAAAGTTAGTCCATTCTTCGTCTTGTTTGCACTGCATGTTGACATCTATTTTAGTTAAAAAAATTTACTTCGTTATGAAACTTATATAAAAAAAATGGCGAGATATTCCCTTCAAGTCGAAAAAGAACAAATATTATATTCATCGGTTGTTAATGGGATGTTATATATAGGCGTTGCACTCAAAAATGGAGGCATGAACGCAAAGGGTTAACGAGAGGCTGTTAGCCTATTATATTTTGATTAAACATCAAAAAGGTCAAAAAATTGATCAAAAAAGATCTGTAGAATGATCATTTAGAAAATAGTGCTAATTTCCATTTCATGCCAAGTTTTCATTCCCCAACAAGAATACAAAATTATACAGCTAATATAAAAAACATTTTGACCTCCTAAGGTTGACTTCCTTTACTGACCATTTGATGAAAAAGTATTGAATGAATGTATCCTAATCGGAGAAAGTGTCACATTTGGAACAGGAAAGCAATAAAAGTCAGAATAATGAGGCAAAATAAATAAATAAATAAATAAAAAATATCACAGAGACACATTTGCAATATCTATGTGAGATGGTAGCATCTTTTGTATCGAAAACATCAGCTGCTGTATGAACATCTGTATCCTCGGCATGACACTATGCTAAAATAGAAAAGAAATACAATGGCATATTCTGGATATGTAAAATCCATATTTGAAATATTTAGGACACAATAACCTACAAACGCATATTGGTAATGTAAACATATTTGTAATATCTAATAAAAAAAAAAAAAAAACAATAACTGTGATTCACAACACTTTATTCCAATCTGTTTTTATTTTAAGACTTAAGAGTTAAACCAAGTTGTCTTTATTAATAAAAAAAAAAAAAAAAAAAAAAAAAAAGTTCATTTTTCTGTAGAAAACGTGATTTACTGCACTTTTTAGACACAGAAGGAAGGCTGGACAATCCCTTCTCTGTCTAACATCACATTAGGTCACATCCTATCTTACCAAAGAAAGAAGGTATGACAAATGACCTTGAGGAAAAGCCTGCTTAGCACCTTTAGGTCCTATCACAGTGGGACAAACAATCCATCCACATATTAGTACAAATATACATTGAGACAATAACAACAAATTTAACAGATGGATGTACACTTAAATAATGTTGCTGCTCACTCTGACGATCTAAAAAAAAATTTGGTTGCATTTTTATGCTTAAAAGTCAGGTCCTTTTTCAATGTATTAGTGGTGTGTTTAACGGCCAATTACAGTGTAATGAAATGAAAAAATGGATGGCAAAGAACTGGAAGCAAGACATATTTTGCTAATAATTTTGAATTTAGAAGTGACGTCAACATTCGAAAGTGAATATCTGAAGATTTAAGAGAGAGCGTGGTCTTTGAATAAAACATTGGGTCAATGGGTGAGAGAATGGTAAGCACATCCCTAGATGTGCATGGAAGGTCACAGTTAAATGATGTCATTTTTAACCTTGTGATATCCGCCAAAAATTAATGAAGGAATTTTTATGATGTTGATTATTCAGACAGTTGCAAATAAACAGACTTTAGTTTGGATAATATGTGTAAAATGGTACAAGTTTAATCGTCGTCGTCATCGTCGTCGTCATCATCGTCATCATCATCGTCGTCATCATCATCATCGTCGTCATCATCGTCGTCATCATCATCGTCGTCATCATCGTCGTCATCATCATCGTCGTCATCATCGTCATCGTCGTCGTCGTCGTCATCATCGTCGTCGTCGTCGTCATCGTCGTCATCATCATCGTCGTCATCGTCGTCGTCATCATCATCGTCGTCGTCATCATCGTCGTCGTCATCGTCATCATCATCGTCATCGTCGTCGTCGTCGTCATCATCGTCGTCATCGTCCTCATCAGGATCAATTTTGTTCTCTAGCACGTCCTCCAGCCAATCCTCCAGCTCATCAGCTGTTGGCATGTCATCAGCGTCATCCATATCAAACCAGATACTATCAGCCTGCAGAGGATACAACAGCTCAGTCTCGAAAGACACGACACACAGCAGATTAATCCTACTGTGAGAAACTTACATCATCCACCTCCACTACACCAATCTGAGGTGAGGAAAGGTCAATGTCGAAGGTCTTCTCCCAGTAGGGAACAAGCTGCAGGTCACAGAGACGCTCTCATCACTGCTTATGTACTGGAATCTACTTTCACAACAAGGATTATATTTGGAATATTGCACAATTCTTAGCACAATAAAAACCATAGAGTTACCAAAGGGAAGTCATCGGGGTCGATCCAGACAATGCTCAGGTCGGGATTGTCTGTGTTATCCTCTGCCACCTCTTTCACGATTTCAAGGAATTCAAAGCCATCTGCAAGGACCCCCAGAAAACAGCAGACACGTTCAAGTGAGAGATAAAGTTGTATTATGTTCTTAATTGACAGTGGCCTTGATCAGCTTAATAAAAATGTCTCATACCTGGGTCTCCCTCCTCAGCAAAAGCAATTATATGCTCGCCATCAAGAGCATCCTCCTGTCAGAAAATGATGGTTACAGAACATGAAGCAAAAGATCTTGTGGTCCGCAGTCACTATATCAAATCATGAGATTACATCTTGGAATACCTTTGCAATGTCTTTGATCCTTCATTAAGAATATCATTTACTGTACATTAGTTTCCTTGTGTCTAGCAACAAATCTTTTTCTTAAAGATAATCTTGTGAATATACTGTTTATGTCCTGAAGGTAATAGCAGTGCTTGCAAGGCAGCATAAGTTAAGTGTTTAAATTTTCTGAAAGATATGGACCCTTTTCACAGATTATGATTATGTATTTCTGCAATAATTATCTTAGCAAATCTACAGGTTTTTTTATACTTTCATTTTTAAAGCTAACTTAGTAAAAAATAAAAAAAAAAGCTAAATGCATCTTCCTGAAGAATTTGGTTTGTTGTGGTTCGATGTTCTGATCTAAACATAGATACAGGAAAGAGCTATTTTAGTATTGTTGAGACACTATTCGTTTTAATTTTTATATTTTCCATATTAATTGTAATTTTAGTTCAAGTTTTAGTAATTTTCTTGGTGTGTTTTTGTCACTTTAATAGTTTTTGTTTAATGGTTTTCATTTTATTTTTAGTTAGCCATAACAACCCTGATACAGGACATCGCCTCAGGGCAGATGGACAAATAAATAATGTGTTTTTGTTTTGTTTGTCGATTTTTTTACCCATTATGAATGATCCATGGCTCATTTGTTGTAACAAGAAACCTTTATCTTCTACCCACAGGCTAATGACGTATGCATGCAATTTTCTTGTGGAAATTGTCCCAGCAGTTTATCAAAGTTTACTTGGGTAAAATAAAGAAATGGTTTGGAAGGTTACAGTTACATAGTGTAGCTTAAAAAAGTTAGTGTACATTTACATCACCTTACTTTTCATTACATACCCTTGGCATTAAATTATAGACGGTTAAATCAAGGAGGTCTGTAATACCTGGAGAGAGCTATCCATTAGCATTCCCATTCATCTCAATGGCAGAGTGAAATTATCAACAAAACAAACTTTGAAACGATTCTGTATGTGAAGTGGTTCAAGCTGAATTTATTGTAGCAAACTGTCAAAAAAAAAGAAGAAAAACAGAATGTTTCAGCAATATCAAGTGTTGCCTTGCAAGCACCGAAAAACTGTGGTATGACTGACACAGCATCAGCTTACCCAGATCTCATACATGTTGTGTGGCTGCATCTTCCTCAGCGTCGGCCTGTTGAGACATTTTCAATAATGTTCACTACTGATTTTATTTCTCAATTTAAACAAATGTTTTCACGTCAGCCAACACACCTGTCATTGTCCTCGATGAAGGCAACAAGCTCTTTCTCACTGTAGGGTTTACCAGGGATGACGACGGGTTCATCCATGAAGGGCTCGTAGAAGTCCACCTCATTCAACTTCAAGTCTAGACTCTTAGCAACCTGCAAACAGTGGTCATCAAAAGATCAATGGAGAAACTGTCAATTTCAGGGCTTTTTAACTTCAGGGTAAATTGAGATTGCATAGAAATAAAGGTGTTGCTTTCAAAAACTACTCGTGCAGATTAACTTTTCATTTGAATACAGTCTAAATATTGCTACACACTACAACTGATTTTGCCGCTGCAATAGTCTTTATGCACTATGGACACCCATAAAATATTAATACATTAGTGTAAAGTTTTAGAAAAGTAGCCAAAAGAAAAGAGTTCCTTTGTTTATTAAAATTCTGCTGCCAGAGTTAAGCTAGTGCCATTTCAAAGATTCAGAAAGTCATTTTAGCATAAATAAAATTATATCCAGATGAGATAGTGCTCCTAGGTCAACATATGTTGTTGACCCTGGAAAAACATTTTAATAAAAAAAATGTAGTCTTGACCATACACCTAAACCTAACTAATTCTTAAAATCAGAGAAAGTGATAAATGTATGGCACTGATGAACAAGCACCAAACCCTGACTGTAAGCCTAAACTTCACAAAAACTATAAACTGGTTCTTCAAATCTGATTGGTTAATCACAATGTTGTTCCAAGGGCAACAAAGATGTTGATCCAGGAACATGTTGCACTTGGTAAAACCAGGTTCTGCAGATGAGATAAGATATAAAACCTAAAAGTCACCAGAAAGTCCAATAAAATTGGTCAAACTAGACTTCTGTTGGGTTGTGTAAATAACATTTACATTACGTTACCTTTGGACTAAAGGTGGCAAAGAACTTGATGTGTGGATGAAACTCCTCTGCTGCGTCTTCATATTCTTGGTAGTCTAAAAATCACAACGCCACAGATGAACTTCTCAAACAGATTACTTATTTTTAAATGGGGAAAAAAATCCCATTGCATGGCCCATTTGGATACGTACGCTCAGATTTCTCACTCTTGAAGAAACCCACCAGCTTGATATCCTCCTCAATATTGTGGAAACCTTTCAACTCTCGCACATTGTCAATGATCTCAACTGGATCCTCAATGAGCTGGGAAAAGAGTTGATTAGATAGGGGGGAAATGAAAAGAATATGCAATAAGGAGAAGTTGTTGGGGGGAAGAATTGCAGGAAGTAAATTAAAAATGTGAAAGAAAACAAAAACATATCAGCACCAGGTATAAATTATTCTTCACATACATCATAGACGAACTCCACCAGTGTGTCCGCAGCAAGCTCTCCATCATACTCAATGACCTCGTCCTCGAAGAAGATGTAGACACTGTCTGCTTCATCCAGACCTGAAGAGCACAAAATAGAATTAAACCTGTGAGAACCAAGTGGGAAATATCCACCAGAGGTCATGCTTGTTCTTCTGCTGACATCCTATAATTTAACAAGTCATCTATACCAGAGGAAATAATAAATCATCAAATAAATCCTAAAACAGCAAAAACTAGTTTTGAGAATTTCCACCAGAAACACAATCAAATCCAATTTATAAAAAATGACTTGATTGATCCTATTTCAAAAATGAATGACCTATCCCTTCCTCTGCCCTATAGTAACAGACATGGACTTATTTACAGACAAGACAAAACAGACAACAACATGAAGCATTTACATAAACATCAACATTTTAGGTTAAGGTTATGTATAAACAAAAACATGTATTTTAGGTGCTATGACTGAACACAGCTTTCTTTTTCTTCTTTTTTTTTTTTTTTTTGCATGATTTTATTAAACATTTTTATAAAACTGCATGCAAATGAGTTCATTAGAAGTACTAAAGTAGTTTTTTTATATGGAGTAGATCACATTACATTATAGGTATGGTAACATTTGAGTGTTTCTTAAATGTGCTTACCTAATTTCTTGGCAACAGCTTTGTCTGCCTTCTCGTCGAGTAGGCCGATACCGATGTCCTCATCGTCAAGATCTTCCAGGACTTGTGCAGCAAGCTGTGTAACAAAACAACAACAAAAAAGTAAAAAAAATATAAAAAAATATCACAGTAACAATCATTTTGAATGTCCTTCAGCTTCGTTAAACACCATGTGTGATTTAGTTGATGTTTAAATTCATGTTAGTGGTTCCCTCACATATACCCTGTTCACACGAAATAACTGTTCAGAGGAAAGTTCCTGTTATTTTGGAAACACTAAAGTAAAGTGACTTCTTGTTTTAAGCTCATTAGGGTTTGTGTCCTGTCAGCACAACCATTATGTATTTATTATCAAAATGAGAGCTGGTTTTAGTAGCTGAGTACAAACACACCGTGTTGGACAAGGACAGACAGCTAATTTGTTTTCTGCCTGCACAGATATTTCAGGCTGTGCCGTAAGAACTGTGGTTAGTTTCGTCCACAGTCTTACATCCATAAAAGCCGTCATCAAGAGCGCTGCCCCTGCACTTTCTAAATCGGTGTGAAACTTGACCCATATGATGGACAGCTGCTTCCACCAATCACAGCGCTACATGTGCCTGCTGAGCTGCAGTAACAGGGTGTTGGCGTGGTGACAGATGCAACCAACCATTGTGAGGAGCCAATACCTATACATACTCACACATGTCTCACTTTGAGTATTTTCATCCATGTAATTCTAAAATTATCAGTATATATTAGTGACTTCTAAACATATTTGACTTTGTTTCCTCCATGCAAACAAAAGGGCAAACAATGTGCTAAGTAAATGCTCTTCTCTATGTAATTACTATACACTGGGACTGAAGCCTTTAAGGTTCAAAACTAATGAAAAAGCAGAATAAACATATCATAACCATGTGTAATGTCACATGCATGCAGAATTTAAAGTCTTTTTATGTCATGTGGTAGCTTTGAATGAAAAACAGACTGAATTTCAAGTCATTATTTCACTGATAATTTTCCCCTCAAGTGAGCTGTTAACGCATAGATATCTATAAGTAGATCCCTCATTTGACTTGTTCACATATGTCACCATGTTCGCAATCTTGGAACGGTTAACATTTCAGATGCTGCTAAACACTTCTGCAGATCTGTTATGGCGGATAGCTTATGTAATGCTCCTTATGTGATATCGTAGGTATCTATGCATTAACCGCCATGATCAAATCAAGTCAATAAATTAATCAGAATGTATCCTTCAGATCATCCTGGGTTACGTTTCCCAAAATCAACTATGGAAACACACCCCTAATCAGATCATTGTAGATATCTGGCACAAAAAAATGATTCAAGAATCGTGAAAAAAGATTTCTCATCAACATGCCAAGGAAAACTTATTTTAATAATGAAATACATTTTCAGTCTGAGACTTGGAATTTAGTGCATTCATTGTATGGACGTTTATGTTATTTTTTATGGTAAAATTTCGAAAACTTAAATTCTCATTCACTGTATTGAAATGTATCCTTTTTTTCACAGAAAAAAATCATTCAGGTTCGGAGCAACATGAGGGTGAGTTAAAAAATTTAATTTTGGGGATGTATAATCAAACTGTTAAGTTTGTAAGTTAAATGTAAGTCAATCTGTTAAATGTAAGTCATAAATTGTATTAAACTGTCTTCTACTTTCAAAAATCAAGTTGAATCTTGTATAATATGATCACTTAAAATAATGGATTTATTGATCATATCATTTTGTGAAAATTTGATTTGTAAAAAGTCTTTAGGGTTTACACAACTATTTTTGTTGTAAATGCGCTATCTGAGATTTGAATGCAAGTTCTTTCAGTTTGTTTATAATATGAGCATCAATATTTGAGTGATAATTCTTCTCTATAGTACCGTACCTTATAATAGGAGAATATTTCACTTATTTTTATTATTATTAGTATTTTAATAATCTCATGTTTTCCTATCAGTTTAGTCCTATGCATTAGTGCAACATAATATCTTAAAGGGAGGGGGGTATGTGTCTGTTAATCAAATCTTAGGCTAAACTCAGCTAAAGGCTTAAGGCCAAATAGACCACAGCTATATAAGGTGATCCAGAAAAAGCCATTAGTCAACAAGAGAAGATTTTTGCAATGAATCTAGATAGAGTTTGCTTATGACAAATCAAAATCGGGTGATAGAGGAAGGAGGAGAAGACGTTTAGTTCAATACACAGCAATGGGGTAATGCACCCTTTTTCTTCCTCTTTGCACCTCTCCATCTCTTTCAGTCATACATTCATAGCTTGAATGTATATTCGTCAATTCATAAAATTCAGTTTAAAATTCAGTTACAATAGGCCTAAGGAAATGTTTATGTCAACAATAAGTTAACCCAAATTTGTAAAGGAAATTAAACCAGAGCTCCCTGTGCTGGTTGGTGTAAATGAAAGCATATAAGTGTTTTTATAAGGGAAGAAAGCAGATCTTCTGGTATGGAGCATCACAGCATTCTGTACCACACAAACAGCTATGGCGTCTATAATTAGTGCTGCTGCATAGACCAACCTGGACTATTTTGGCAAAGTGGTGGTGACGTTCAAGTTTCTGGGATCCGCTGACAGGTACAGTACTATGCCCAACACTCAGTCCTCTCAGCCAACACTACAGATTTCATGCTCCTGCGCCCAGACAGCACACCTGCTGTTATAAGTTATTATAACTCACATAACATTACATCAGCGCTGGACTGCTGTGATGCATTTTTTACCGCACACATTCCCCTCATATCTATGGTCTATCACGAAAAAGGCTTTGCATAATGCACGGCTGGAAAATTATTTTGGACAATGTTTATAAATGTTAATAAACCAACATTAAACAAGGGTCAGATAGTAGTCTTCAACACACTTAACAAGGTTAATAATAATAACAATACAAATAATAATAATTTATCATGATTATTTCATTGTTATTGTTTATTTTAAAGAGGTCATATGATGTTGCTAAAAAAAAAATATTTTGTGTATTTGATGTAATGAAATGTGCTACCGGGAAGTTGTGGCCTAGTGGTTATTGAGTTTGACGCCTAACCCTAGGGTTGTGGGTTTGAGTCTTGGACCGGCAATACCATGACTGAGGTCCCCTTGAGCAAGGCACTGAACCCCCAACTGCTCCCCGAGCGCTGCAGCATAAATGGCTGCCCACTGCTCTGGGTGTGTGTTCACGGTTTGTGTGTTTACTGCTGTGTGTGTGCACTTTGGATGGGTTAAATGCAGAGCATGAATTCTGAGTCGCTTTTTTTTTTTTAAAGCACATCATTCTGAAAAGCGAGGTGTGCTCTGATTGGCCAGCTATCCAGTGTGTTTTGATTGGCCAAATACCTCAAGTGTGTGACGGAAATGTTGTCCCTCTTAACATATTGTGATGTCATGTGTGACATGATGAGACAAAACCAATAAATCCCATTACAAACAAGGCATTTGTTGAATCCAGTGGGGACATAATTACTAATTATAATGACTTATACAGTCTTTTTAGGCATTGTGTTGCGTATCACGCCACATAAACATAAAACCATGTCTGCATTTGTGATCGGAGAAACATTAAACAAGCACTACTCTACACTGCTCAAAACTTGCGTTTTAACCTTCAGTGGCAAATCCTTTACATTTAAAAGTCAGAAACGCCAGACTGTCCTTGCAAAGTTGGAATTGCCAAACTTTATAGAACCAGACACCAGTGTTGTGGGCTGCTCTCACAGGAAACAGTCCTCTTCCTCTGTAAAATGTGCTGCACGCATCTGAATATTTGGGTTGGACTGTTCTGGAACAATGTTGTAAATACAATTTATCGACTGATTTCTAGTTGTGTCCTTTTTTGGAAGGCCAAACCAAGTAGTTTTGCTTTCACATGAAACAGCGTCTCCTCCACATGGTGCCGGCTTCAAAAGCGAGAATAAAAGTTACGCCTTCTTTCTTTGTGTGAACATTTGGGCGGCGATATGCAAATCTTCCCACATCATGATATAGACATGTGGGGGCATGTTAGAACAAGCTTTATCTGAAAGGTTGACTTGAAATATTAATGTGAATTATTTTTATACTATTTGTGTTATTTTATTAGTATTTATATAGTATTTAATAATATCTTGAGTTTGCTTTTATTTTTATTTTTCTTTAGTTTTAGTTTGTTATTTCAGTACTTAAACTTATTTTATTTCAGCTAGTTGCCAAGGTAACATATCTAATGGTCATTTAAGATCATTTATGGTTTTTCGAGTTGTCACCTTTATTTCTATAGCACTTTGCACAATACAGATCGAGTCAAAGCAGCTTCACAGAGATAAACAGGAAAATAGCGGAATCACTTATGGAAACTCAACTATAAAGACATTTCAGGTTTTGCTGTAAAGTAGCTCGTGTAGACAATCGTGCAGTTTAGCTCAAGTCGTTTCAGTGTTGGTTCAGTTCAGATCAATAACAGTGTGAAGGTCAACAATTTCGAAATAGGTTCAGTTCTACAAAAAGGACCTAATATGTGTATTATCTTTTATTACAGCTTTATTAAATTTATTATTATTATTTTAATAAACATTAACCACACTGTTGTCAACAGCTGGCTAATCTCTGTCTTCTTACGCAATCTAATACAGTGTTACTAATGATTTTGGCCCCTGGCCCTGTCCTTCAGGCCCTACATACTGTACTGGTATTAAACATAAATAGAAAATATCAATATTGAAGCTTCAAAATGCTAGAAATGTTATTTTACAGTACATTACATAATCTTTTTTAACATTAGTTTTAGTACTTGCCTGTCGACAAACCCAAGTGGAAATATACTGAGTCTGAGATAAAACCAAAATAATAATCATTTTTTTCTTTGAAAAATGACCCATCCAGGCTTATGCTCAGAGTGCAAATATACTGTGTGGTGCATCAGCACTTTTCTGAACATAGATGCCATAGTTCAGAGTGTTTTCATGGCTGGTGTAACAGGCCCCACATTCCCTTGGCTCTGGTGGACTATACTTTTCCTTCTGATCTAGAGCAAAGCCTCTGGTGTATATAAATAATTAAAGTAATTGTCCTCTATCAAGGTTGAGCAATCAAAAACTATGGCTAATACTAAGGCTAGAAGCATCAAATTATGGTTTCAGCCACCCACAAGTAGATAAATCTATGCAAATCACAATATTTTTGTCAAATTCAAGGGCCATGCAGTTATGTTTACTATCAATGTAACGTTCCATGATCCATAAGAGCAGATCTATAACATGCCCAGAAGTAAAATATTGCTTGCTATAAATAGCCACACAGTCATTCCTGTTGCGCTGAACTTGCCTGCTGGTTTCAGGAGTCTTTGATTGGCATTGCTCATGCAGCAACACATTTGACTATTTGCTAAATAAACCTGTGGCTGGCTATATCCTTCAGATGTAGAAAACAAAACTGAAATTAAGACAGAACTTCATACAAGAAAGGGCTCTTTACCAGTCTTATTTTGACTTCATTAATATGCAATTACAGTATTTATTTAATATTTTAGGTTTTTTTTGTACTTATGTGCTTGTCATTTTTATTCGTTTTATTAAATATTTATATTAAAAACAAATAATAATTTCAGTTTAGTTTCAACTTCAACTTTAAACCTATTAACTATTCATTTCATTTAAGGTTTGTTTAAGGTATGTTTTCAATATTTCAGCTTTATTTCAATTAGAGGTAAACAATTGTTATTAGTTAACAACAATGGTTTTGACATTTATTCTCAAGAATTTATGTGTAAATATGTTCTGCTCTTATTAAAAAGCTGCACAATGTGTAAAACTCACAAATAATATGTCTAAATGACTTAAAATAAAAAGGTTAGACACGTTATCTAAATAAGTGATGTCTGTAGCAGGCTCATTACATGTGTGCATATACATGAATATTTTGGCAAAATGAGTAAATCTGATAATCTACATCTACTCTAAATGGTACTCCACCTTTCACATGTCTTTAGTAAAGGATTTTCATTAACCTCTACACTCAAAACCTCTACACTAAAAAATACTGGGTTGCTTTCGGGTCAAAATTTTGTTCAGATATGGGCAAACCCAACCGTTGGGTTAAAATCTTATTTAAAAATGTAACCTAGTAGTTTGGTTTATCCATATTTGTCTCACATTTGGGTTGAAACAACCCAGCATTTTTTTTTAGAACACATGCTTCAGAATTGTCCACAGTTACACTGGTTCCAGGTGCTACCTACAGTATAACCCCATCATAACCCCATCCCCTTTGGCCAATTTCTGAATCAAACCCACCTCAAGGGCCAGCTCCTCAATCTGGAACTGTTTCTGGGCGGCTTTGCTGGATCCTACGTGCTCATGGTAGTACACCACCATCACGTCATATTTCTTCATCACAGACTTGAAATTCTTGGCATTTAGGTCGTGAACGCGGTCCTTTCCATCATACTCAGGGATGTCCATACCCTTCTGCCCCCATGAGAGCTGCCCGAAGGTCAGAAGGAGCCCAAGGAACACTAGGTTCCACTTCATGATTCAATACTTAAGATGGGAAATATGTAGTTCCAATTAATTTAAAACAAACTGCCTAATTCATAAAATTACGTTAGAAAGAATGTGTGATCCCCACCACCCAGAACAGACAAGACCAAGTCCTGAGGCCCCCTGTATGAAACCCCTACACACGGGTAAAAGAGACGAGTAACAGGGTCAAGAGCGTTTTAAGGGGGTGGGATTACATGAGTGCATGAGAGAGAAAGAGAGACACTGAGATTGATACGAGAGAGAGAGAGAGGGCTGCTAAAAAAGAAAGAGACACTATTCTTCATGGAGTAAGCCAGACTAGAGATTGGAGCAAGGCAAAGTAACCAAACCAAACTGATTTTTTTTTTATATGACCTTTAGGGAAACAGAAAGTGTGTGTATGGGACAACAAAAAAAAGTAAGCATGAATGAGAGATTATGAATAATGAAATGGTATGAGATGGAAAGGGATCTTAAGGCACACATGAAGACTTTTTCTCCATATTAAGTGTTACACAGATCATATCTTAGCTATAAATAGGGGGTGGGGGGTCTTATTTGCTGCACTTGGCTCATCCTCTGCGCTAGAATGTGCACTAGGTCACTCCAGGATGACATGGAGAGACGAGGCTGGTGTAGCTCTTTGGGTTTCACAGATGTCAGTTTACTTTTTGGGCAATCAGTTCTGGCTTGCACTTCTCTCTGACCCAGAATGGTTCACATGATACTTGCCTGACTGCATTTATGCTCGGTGTGTTTATCAGCACTGAGAATGCATTTTTTATGGCCTACATGCTTAAAACTCTGGGAAGACATTACAGTGTATGCAAAAGATTATATGTGAGCACATGGCAGCTAAATAGCTCAAGATTACTTTACAAATAGAAAGACGAGAGGTAAGTTATTAATATAAGAAATGTAACATGATATTACATGTCCTCTTCCCTTCGGGCTTCTTTATTTAGTAGCCTGTGCGAGTTAACTCCTATTTAGTCATCAGCTGGTGGTTAATGATGAGGCAAAGCAGAGCATATGAGAGAGAGAGATGATGTGATGAAAAGGGGGTCGTAAGAAAATGGAGAATGCTCGGATGTCACTGCACATCCGGTGTTGACTATTTCAAAAGCATCAGCCCATTTAGCATATTCCTATGGTGTTTGTTTAGATGACATCAGAACACTTGGAGATGATGTTCACAAAATATTTATCTCTGATGTGACCTATTTCTGATGATATGCAATTAGAGAATTTTTTTTACCTATCATAAATTGATTGGGTATTTATACATATATACATATACTGGATATATACGGTGCATAATAGTACTTTAAAGTTATATATATATATATACAGTATTGTTCAAAATAATAGCAGTACAATGTGACTAACCAGAATAATCAAGGTTTTTCGTATATTTTTTTATTGCTACGTGGCAAACAAGTTACCAGTAGGTTCAGTAGATTCTCAGAAAACAAATGAGACCCAGCATTCATGATATGCACGCTCTTAAGGCTGTGCAATTGGGCAATTAGTTGAATTAGTTGAAAGGGGTGTGTTCAAAAAAATAGCAGTGTGGCATTCAATCACTGAGGTCATCAATTTTGTGAAGAAACAGGTGTGAATCAGGTGGCCCCTATTTAAGGATGAAGCCAACACTTGTTGAACATGCATTTGAAAGCTGAGGAAAATGGGTCGTTCAAGACATTGTTCAGAAGAACAGCGTACTTTGATTAAAAAGTTGATTAGAGAGGGGAAAACCTATAAAGAGGTGCAAAAAATGATAGGCTGTTCAGCTAAAATGATCTCCAATGCCTTAAAATGGAGAGCAAAACCAGAGAGACGTGGAAGAAAACGGAAGACAACCATCAAAATGGATAGAAGAATAACCAGAATGGCAAAGGCTCAGCCAATGATCACCTCCAGGATGATCAAAGACAGTCTGGAGTTACCTGTAAGTACTGTGACAGTTAGAAGACGTCTGTGTGAAGCTAATCTATTTTCAAGAATCCCCCGCAAAGTCCCTCTGTTAAAAAAAAGGCATGTGCAGAAGAGGTTACAATTTGCCAAAGAACACATCAACTGGCCTAAAGAGAAATGGAGGAACATTTTGTGGACTGATGAGAGTAAAATTGTTCTTTTTGGGTCCAAGGGCCACAGGCAGTTTGTGAGACGACCCCCAAACTCTGAATTCAAGCCACAGTACACAGTGAAGACAGTGAAGCATGGAGGTGCAAGCATCATGATATGGGCATGTTTCTCCTACTATGGTGTTGGGCCTATTTATCGCATACCAGGGATCATGGATCAGTTTGCATATGTTAAAATACTTGAAGAGGTCATGTTGCCCTATGCTGAAGAGGACATGCCCTTGAAATGGTTGTTTCAACAAGACAATGACCCAAAACACACTAGTAAACGGGCAAAGTCTTGGTTCCAAACCAACAAAATTAATGTTATGGAGTGGCCAGCCCAATCTCCAGACCTTAATCCAATTGAGAACTTGTGGGGTGATATCAAAAATGCTGTTTCTGAAGCAAAACCAAGAAATGTGAATGAATTGTGGAATGTTGTTAAAGAATCATGGAGTGGAATAACAGCTGAGAGGTGCCACAAGTTGGTTGACTCCATGCCACACAGATGTCAAGCAGTTTTAAAAAACTGTGGTCATACAACTAAATATTAGTTTAGTGATTCACAGGATTGCTAAATCCCAGGAAAAAAAAATGTTTGTACAAAATAGTTTTGAGTTTGTACAGTCAAAGGTAGACACTGCTATTTTTTTGAACACACCCCTTTCAACTAATTCAACTAATTGCCCAATTGCACAGCCTTAAGAGCGTGCATATCATGAATGCTGGGTCTTGTTTGTTTTCTGAGAATCTACTGAACCTACTGGTAACTTGTTTGCCACGTAGCAATAAAAAATATACTAAAAACCTTGATTATTCTGGTTAGTCACATTGTACTGCTATTATTTTGAACAATACTGTATATATATATATATATATATATATAATTTCTCAACACTATTAGAAACACTTGTGTGTATTTTTCTTACACAATTGCTATTGCAGCAAAGGGGAACACAAAAATATGTTTGTTTGCTTCCATTAAGCATGACAACTTTCACATCTAAGAACCTCAGCATTGTGTAAAAGGTCTATCATGTAAAGTACTAAACAAATTGATACAATGGATACTGAACTAATCCATTTTCATATTTTTCATTATGGCACCATCTGGTGGTAAACAGAATATAATACAAATTAAAGACTGGAATAGAGCTTTTATTCAGCAAGTTAGTATACTCTTGAATATTTCACATGCATATTGTTAGGATAAATATCGGTCAATTATAACTTGGTTTTGGCAAAACCTGATTAATTAACCACCAAAACGCATACCAATATAGGGACTTTCAGATTCAGGTTAACTCTGTTTTTGACTATTCTCTTGAAACTGAAGTAAGCTAACGGCTATTCATTCATATTCAGAAGATATTGTAGATACAACTCAACAAAATATCAGCTAAGGACACTGTCTGCAAATCACAGAATTTATATAAGTAGCCTATATAAATGAGGATGATAAATCAGAGAGTGTCATTTTTTTAAGACATTGGGTCTCATTCATGAAACACGAGCAGAACGATTTTTTGTGTAAATCGCGTGTAAAGTGGTTCTGGCGTAAATTTTCGGATTCATTAAAACGTTCGTATTTTCCAAATGTTAGTTGGTACGAAAGAAATCTACACCTGCTCCCAGTCACGCGTAAATAGTGCGTTTAACGTCTGAACGTTTTGCCTACTGCAGCATTTTAATTCTTAATCGGGTACATATTCACACAGCATTTTGAAAAAAAATATTATATATAGTAATTACATACGGTTTTTCTTTTCACTTCTGGGACTGTTCGATTAACAGATGAAACTCTATTAACATCGTCTGTAATATGCTGCCAAGCATCCTTTTTTTAGGACCTGATACGCCACTATGTACGCTTGAAAATAAAACGTGGCGTTTTGAATGAACTTCTGATAATAAAACTTCAATTTCTGCAGCTGAGAATTTTTAATTTTCATTCGCTTTTGAAAAGACGTGTTGGAATCATTCGTTTGGTGTCATAATATGATGCTCATATATAGTTGTCAGTCGGATTTAATGGGAGGGATTTATGGTAATTGAGAATGAGCGTGCACGCGCGTCGCATTTACGACTGATTGGAATTCATTAACACACACACACATTTCACTATCACATCTGACGTTTAGGAAGTTTTTTGTGAATCAGGAGAAGAGTTTTCGGGAAGTTCTCTTTACGCGCAAATCACTCACATATTTACTCGTATATTTTCGAATGTTTCATGAATGAGACCCAGTGACTTTCAGATTTATATGTACGTTGCATGTCTATTATTATTATTATTTATTATAAAACATTATAGACATTTTTAAATGTAACAAATATTTACGAGATACCATATTAAAATGAGGTAAATTGATATTTACTTTTAATGCACATCTTAATATGTTGGGCTGAATGTGCAAATTTTTATTTTAATTTCATATACATAAATAATATTATTAATTGTAATTTACAATGTTATTAAAATTTGTATGTTTTTCTTTTCAGCCATGGACCCAACAGGAGGCCTTGCTGATTTATGATTAAATATTATGAAGTATTTCATTAAACTATTTTTGTTATTTCATATTTTAAATAGTTTATGTTGAGGGAACAACATATATTTTTCTTGTGGCCACAAGTTTAATGCGTAAACAAGCCTGCATGGCCATAGCAAGCTGGGATTATCAGAGATAAATTGATTGATAATTTATTTAGAAGTAACAAATTATATTAATTATTATAGAAATTATTATATTATTAAATAATTATATTAACCAAAGGTCTAGGCTACCTGACAGTATTGTGTGAAAGTATATGCTGTCAAATGTAGACAGCATTTGAATAAATTCATCATGAATAAAGGTTATATAAAGTACATTAAAATAGGCCAATTAACAATTATGCTCAATGTATCACTTATAGTATAACATTGATGCTTTTTAATTAAAATATTTAACAAAGTGTGCAAACAAAAAAATGCCGGTTATGTTTTTTGTGATCGATCATGTTCCAGTGATTTTTTTTTCTTATTCGTTTTCTGATAACTTCTCTTTGTTGGTGAACTGATGGGGTTAAATGGGAGGTGTGTAAAGGGCAGGTTTTTTTTTAGCGAAGTGCAGAGCTTCAGGCTCGACAGTGGAAACGCTGTGCTATTCTGGCCTCGTGCTACTGGACCGAGGCTTAGTCCCGCCCGGGCAGTTTTAAGCCCTGGCTCGCACTGGCCCGACAGTGGAAAAGCATCTTATGATGTGTTTCCCAGGCCTGTTAACCTGCATGTCTGTGGCAAGACAACTTGTCCTCATTGCCCCGGAATTGGGACCCTGTGGCACATTCTGAGTAGCTGCCCGTCATCCCTTGGAGAGGGTAGCTATAGCTGGCAACATGACCAAGTCCTGAAGTCTGTGGCAGAGGACATTTCCAGTGCAGTGGCCAACAATAAACATATCCGCAGTCAGAGGAGAATTGCTTTTGTAAACGCTGGAGATCAGCCACGATCGCAAGATAACACCAGCAGCCAGCTTGCTCTCATCAGCACCAGACTGGAAACTGCAGGTTGACTTGGGTAACCAGCTCAAGTTCCCAAGATTTTGTAACATCGACCTATTTAAGACCAGACATGGTGCTGACATCTGCTTCTTCTAAGCAGTTTCTATTGCTGGAACTGATAGTCCCTTGGGAGGACCAGATGGAAGCAGCCAATGAGCACAAGCAGCATAAGTATCAGGAGCTCATAGTCGAGTCCTGGAGGAGGGGTTGGAGGGCTCGCTGTGAACCCATTGAGGTGAGGTGAGGAGGCTTCGCCACCCAATCCTTGTGTAAGAGCTTCACCCTTGTAGCGAATCAGCTCAAAGGAGAAATATGAATAATCAATCATAACTAGTTATGATTAATTATAAATATTTACTGCTGTAATTATTTACTTGACCTCCCAGTGTCAACTGTCTGTCAAATCCAAGTATGTTACTTTCCTGTTATATTAACTAGTGATCCATTATAAGCATGCTTAAAACACATACAGTACTCAAAAGACAATATACAAGAACAGTAACAGCATAAACAATGCCCTAAAGTATATGTGAATTAATTCAAAGAAAGGTTTTTCTATGAATTAATTAGAGAAGTGTCCCTTTCATGTGCATTAGGTGTCTGTTTTTGAGGGACTTGAGTTAAGAGTTTCTGGGAGCTGTAAACCTAGTGTTATCAGATAGTGTGTGTTTAGTTGCTATGGAACCAGAGGCATGTTCTGCATTTTGGAGGTGATAGTTGCATTTTGGGGGAAGGGTCCATAGACCCTTTTGTTAGATGAGGGGGCACTAGATATTATTTGTTAATATAATAATAATTGATTGGTCCAAATGCTACACCCTGCTCAGCCACAGTTGCAAAGAGGAGAGCTATTAAGTCTACCACAGAAGCCACAGAAAGAGCATCGAGGTGGATTTGGATTAAAAGGTCCAAAGAGTGGGTTGGCACTGCTGGGACACGAGTTGGGGCCTGATCAACCCCAGCTGGGATGCCTGAAGGAGGGTGTCTGAGGTTGAAAGACCCAAAACACCCAATGATCTCAGGAAACATCACTGATGACTGTGTCCCAGCGCATCTACGGATGTATGCATGCATATCATTGCTCTTTTCTTGATTTTGATTGCTTCCACTGTCTTAATTTGTAAGTAATTTTGGATAAAAGTGTCTACTAAATGACTAAATGTAAATATTATGTAACATTTACTGGTAGCTCAAAACAACCAGACAACAACAAAAGAAAGTTTAAATTGACATAGGAATATAAATTCCTAAAGCAAATATTAGCAGTAGGATTAGGAACTTCAGCAAAGAATCTGTGATCTTTACCATCTTTATGGGAAAATAAGGTACACTCTAAATATTTGTATTGTACAAATACTTCCTGCTATGCCATTTCCATGTCTGCAGTTAAGTATGGGTAAAGCTTTAATAACTTTCATTAATAAATCATTAACAAACATCAAATAATGGTTATTGGATAATTTGTTAATAATATATATTCAAATAGTTAGAAATGTAAGATAATGTGCTTGTTGATGTTTGGTAATAAACTTATTAAACATTAGATAATGTTCAAACAAATCATTATTTTATGTAAGTTAAAATGCTAACAAATGCCATTAAACTTTAAATTCTATACGATCAAGCAATTATTGAAAATTAACAAATTATTTTAACAGATATTAAAGAATGATTAAAAGCATGTGTTAATGCACAACTCTTTTGCTGCTATTGAGGTGTGATACGGGTAACAGGTTTGGTTGTTTGGGTAGGTTTAAGGGTTGGTTAAAGGATCAATAATGTACAGGGGTCAATTTCATTACTATAAAGGGAACATGGTTCTATCTGTTTAAATTATATTGTTTTGATAAATGAACAAGTATTTCATTTTTTTTTTTCCCCGTTTATTTATGATTCAAGGAATATCCTGTTTAATGTTATACTGAGTCAAGTCAAGTCACCTTTATTTATATAACGTTTTAAACAAAACAGATTGTGTCAAAGCAACTAAACACCATTAATTAGGAAAACAGTGTGTCAATAATGCAAAATGACAGTTAAAGGCTGTTCATTAATGAATCCAGTGTTGTCATCATTCAGCTCAGTTCAGTTTAGTATCTTTGCAATCATTAGCAATCAAGCCTACGATATCGCTGTAAATGAAGTATCCCCAACTAAGCAAGCCACAAAGCAACCAAAACTCCATCGGTGACAAAATGGAGAAAAAACTTTGGGAGAAACCAGGCTCTAGTGTGTTATGTGTAAACCAGGTTAAAGAGATGGGTCTTTCATCTAGATTTAAACTGCAAGAGTGTGTCTGCCTCCCAAACAATGTTAGGTAGGTTATTCCAGAGTTTTGGCACTAAATAGGAAAAGGATCTGTTACCCGTAGTGGATTTTGATATTCTAAGTATTATCAAATTGCCAGAGTTTTGAGAATGCAGCAGACGTGGGGGACTATAATGTAACAAGAGCTTGTTCAAATACTGAAGTGCTAAACCATTCAGGGCTTTATAAGTAATAAGCGAGATTTAAAAACAGATTTAAAAAGAGATTTAACACCTCTGTTTCTTCAGAATTTAGCATTAAGAAATTACTCGTCATCCAATTTTTTATATCGACTATGCATTCCACTAGTTTTTCAAATTGGTATGTTTCATTGGGCCACAAAGAAATATAGAGCTGAGTATCATCATCTTAACAGTGAAAGCTAACACTGTGTTTCATGATGATATCTCCCAAGGGTAACATGTAAAGCATGAAGAGTAACGACCCTAGTACTGAGCCTTGTGGTACTCCATACTGCTATTGTGATCGATAGGATACCTCTTCATTCATTGCTACAAATTGATGGCCATCATATATGTACGATTTAAACCATGTTAATGCACTTCCACTAATGCCAACAAAGTTTTCTAGTCTATGAAAAGAAAGTTGTGGTCAATAGTGTCGAACGCAGTGCTAAGATCCAATAGCACTAATGGAGAGATACAACCATGATCAGATGATGTGTATTCTTTAATAATTGCACTGTCCATGGAGTGGACCTGACTCACACCACTGCTGGTTATATATGCTCTATATAAATGTGTATGTGAGGAATAAAAATCCTGAATCTTGAATGATGAGAGCAGGTAATTTGTAACTCTAATTAGAGCAGTCTCAGTACTAAGATACAGTCTAAACCCTAAAAGGAAATCCTCACAGATACAATTTTTCCCCTATGAAAGAATATAATTGTGAGGATACTACCTTTTCTAGTATCTTGGACAGAAAAATGAAATTCTGAGATTCAGTGAGTAATTAGTGAGGGTCTGCATTTGTAGCTTTGCTTGATTGGTGACAACAGGTGAGGGTAATTATTATTCAGGTGACTTTGATCGGGTAATTGTCCTGGATGGTTACTGCAGTGACTGTGATAAATATCTGACAGCAACTACTTTCAATTCAAAATATACATAAATGGACATCTCCTGCTTCATGTAATCGCTCAATCAGTGTTTCAACAGCAGAAAGACAGCAATAAAACAGGTTGTAATGTAGCTTTTCATTTACCTCAGGAAGTCATCAGTGTCCACAGCTCTTTAGTTCACCATACATAAGAGAAGAGCATTTCGTGAAATATCAGACTATATACTTACTATATTTTACATTAATTATTTAATGTTTAAATAGCCTTAACCTGTTGAAAAATGAGTTAAGAGAGGCACTGTGTGAATGAACATATTTCAACAACAAACAGAGTTTTCATAATTTAGAAGTTAATTTAAAAACTGCATTATGTGCAGTTTACATGTTTGAATTTTTTTTTAAGTTGAGTATTTATTTCAACTGAAATATTTTAGGCCTATAACAGATAACCCAAGTTAACCCAAAAGAGAATAACTTCAAACAGCACAAAAGGTAAGTTTATTAAAGTTAGCAATTTGATTTATTTTTCATTTATTTTTAAATAAATAGGAAAGACTAAATAAATGAATTATGTATATATGTAACAGAGAAATCAATAAAGACTGCTACTGATTATCAAACTGTCAGTTGTTTTGTTGCTTTTTTTCTTAGAAATGCCTTTTAAACTACATGTTCAGAAAATGAGATAACATATATATGAGTAAAATTCACATTAACTGGGAGCCAAAAAATAGCAGGGAACCACAAATAACGCAGTTTAAATTGACATAGGAAAATACACTTAGCTCGTTTCGGTAACACAAAGATTATAAAACACCAAACCTCACTTCTTGCAAATAAGTGAAAAGCAAATATTAGCAGTCAATAGACTACATGCATGGGCGCACACACACATCAGTCACACGCCTTAAAGTGTTAGTTCACTCCAGAATTAAATAAAAATGTCATGTTAATTTACTCACACCAATGTCATCCAAGGTGTTCATGTAATGGAAATTTAAATTCTGGAGTGAATTTATCCTTTAACTTGTTGCAGACCTGTACCTTTGCTGTGGAGTGTGGGAGCCTTGAAAGAGCAAATGGCCTCTTCATTCGTATAAGCATATATATATATATATATATATATATATATATATATATATATATATATATATATATATATATATATATATATATATGTATATAATGTCAGCTCAGAAGAAAACAAATCATAAATTAAACTCTTGTACAGAGTATCCACCTTGTTTTCCCCAGTGCAGCCATTAGTAAATTTAATGGTTCTGGCTTCCAGTGTCATTCACTTCCAGTTTTTAACTGTACAAAACAGCTTGTTTTGCTGCTTGATATTGCAAGCTGCTGTGTCTTACCATATTATTTTAAAGTATTATCTTAATTATGAATACACTGTTTTGTGCAAACCGTTTAGTGGACTTTGTCATTCTTCTTGTTTTATTTCCCAACAGTGGCTAATGAACAGGAAGTCTCTCACATTCACAGAAAATGGCTTACTCCCATGTTGAAAAATAAGATGGAAAAAACACCAAACAAATGAACAAAAGTGATCAAAACACTTGTAATGCTCAATGTCGATTTAACACTCTTAGCCAGGAGTTAGATACTCTATTTTCAGAGGTGGACACGGTACACAATTCCATTATTAGAGTAAAAGTACAGATAATGTAGGTCATAATAAAAAATAATAGTCAAGTATAATACAGATACTCAAAAAGTGATCGTTCATCTTCGGAACACAGTTTAAGATATTTTAGATTTAGTCCAAGAGCTCTCAGTCCCTCCATTGAAGCTGTGTGTACGGTCTACTGTCCATGTCCAGAAAGGTAATAAAAAACATCCATGTGACATCAGAGGGTCAATTTTTTGAAGCATCGGAAATACATTTTGGTCCAAAAATAGCAAAAACTATGACTTATTCAGCATGGTCTTCTCTTCCATGTCTGTTGTTAGAGAGAGTTCAAAACAAAGCAGTTTGTCATATCCGACTATTCTAACTGACCCTCTGGTGTCACATGGACTACTTTGATGATGTTTTTCTTACCTTTCTGAACATGGACAGTACACCGTACACACAGCTTCAATGAAGGGACTGAGAGCTCTCGGACTAAATCTAAAATATCTTAAACTGTGTTCCCATGATGAACGGAGGTCTCACTGGTTTGGAACGACATGAGGGTGAGTAATTAATGACATAATTTTGATTATTGGGTGAACTAACCCTTTAAGTACAGTACTCAAGTAAATGTATTTCATTACTTTCCACTTCTGTCTATTTTTGGCTTAAAACTCTCAGAGAAACAACATACCTCTCTTTTCAATCGTCAGTTCTCTTCTCCCCTCCCTTTTCTCCAATCAGCATTCTCATTGCACTTACAGGGCCGAAATAAATAACTAAGAACTAGCCAATCACAAATAAAAGAACAAACCTGCAATTAAAAGACACGTTTTGAGCCAGTTCATGACTAACAAACTTCATACAGTTTACTATAACTCTTGAAGGGTTGTCACACCTACCCCAACTCAAATCTACCCCTTATAATAATGCAAATACAGTATTATTGGTGTTTAGCATAAAGAAAAAATCACAGAATATTGATGTGCACATGCCCAATATTGATGTGCACATGGCCGTAGCTGTATCCCTTATAGCTTCAACCTACAAGGGGAAGTATACACCGTATACACAAACACAATGCACAGATGCTGTTATAATACTATCTGAATCACAAACCTTTATAAATACCCCGTTACACCAGAAATAAGTGTGCTTAAAAAGAAACATTTGAGGTTTGAAAGTTATAAAGATGAGGCTGCTCTACATTTATCACACTACAGATGACTTATTTATGCTCAAAGTGGAGAAGAGAACATGTTTTAGTGTGCAACTTTATAAGTGTGCAGGAATTTGTATTAGTATGCTGCAATGGATAAAAGGTGAAGAGGAAATGCAGAGGAACACCTTAAACCAGCCTTTTAAAGGAGGCATTCCCAGTCTGGATGACCTCATTTGGGGAGGTCACTAACTTATCTTTAAATATCCATGATGATAACAGTGAAATATGATGATGCTTTGTGACCTGAAGAGCTTCTACAGCACCAGAACCATCTCTGATATTGCCTTGATATATAAACTTTTTAATATAATAGTTGTGTTGACTTAAAGCTAGAACAGAGAGTCTACGGAGAGTCTTCTGTCCAATTGTAAGTATTTTAATATTTTTATAATTTAGGTCAGATACAACTTATTTATAATGATTAATAATAGACCTGCGTGGAGTCAATAATCTATTAATATATAATTTATTACGCTGAAAATGTAAGTGCACTCAATTCTACATCTGACTTGTCTTAATTGATTACTGAAATAAGCCAAACCCTTCAGAACATCAGTCTAAAGTACAAATGTTAACAAACTTATGCAACCTTAAGAAAAGGTATCAAAGCTTTTGTAACAGCGTTTGCAATTCAAAGCTGAATTGTGGAATAATTACAGGACTAATTGAGAACCTGAAAAAGAACTGACGATGGTGGTCTTACAAATGGTACTGCTGCTCTGTGCTGGGAGTTCACTTGCAAAAGATTTTTGTTCACCAAATGTGAACATTTATGCTGAGCTTGAGAAACTGAATGACATGGACAAAAGGATACAAAAATTAGAAGAAAAACTGGCTAAAGTATTGAGTGAGAATGAAGGTAAGGTGGAAAAGTGGTTGCATTTTTTTCAACGTCATTATAGAAAAACAATTTATGAACTATTTTAAAGAAATTGCAACATACTAGGGCTGGGCGACATGGCCTTAAAAAATGTGCGATTTTTTTCACAAGAAATCTGATTTACGATTTAAATCAATCCATTCCTATTACGATTGGATTAGTAGGGTCCATGTAAATGCAGCTAGTGGCTACGTTTACATGCACACTTTTTGGTTCAATCAGACTGAATTCATTCCGATTGGTGAATCTGATTGTATGCTAAATAAAGTGATTGGGTTGATGTGCATGTTTATATGTCACAAGCTTCAAATCAGATTTTTTTTTTTTTTTTTTACATGCGCACTGTTCAAATAGCTAGTGAAAGTGAAAGTGACATATAGATAATATCGAGTTTCTCACTGTTTGCACATAATAACCACTCTCCTACACAGTTCATTTGTTTTTAACAGCAGACTTAATATTTACCCATTTATGGATAAATATATATATATATATATATATATATATATATATATATATATATATATATATATATATATATATAAACCACTGTGCTTTGCTGCTCATATTTACCACACAAAAAAAAGCCCCTCCCTGCACCCAAAACGGGTTGCCTGTAGAATCCAGTGTGGATGAGTATCCAAAACAAGGTTGTCCTGCTCCACGTCACAGTTGCCGAGTGAAAGGAGTTTTATAATGACAGGACACACATTTATACAACACTTTATTCAAAAGGAAGAGCCACACGTTCTGTGCGTCATACATCATTACATTATTTCTACGTCATTGCACATGCGCAGTCCTTTCAGTTTCGTGGTTCAATCCAACCAAGTATTTACATGTACGCTCAATCGTATTAGAAGAAGTATAAACCACCCCCTTTAATCCGATCCAAAATTTCTGAATATTTTTCAATCAGATTAAGCCGTCAATCCGATTACAAACTGATTCTTTGGGTGTATGTAAATGTAGCCAGTGTCAGACGACAGAACAAGTGTAAATATATTTTCTAGTCTATATTTCCATCTTGTAATGCCGCTGGATAAGTTATTATTTTTTTTATATATATAGTGTCAGAACATATTGTCATAAATAAAATAAGTAAGTAGTAACTGCTGTAGGTTGCTTTTTTAGGCGGGTGTGCTTGTGCTGCCACGGTCTTCTTCAGCGGATGTTAAAAAGAAAAGCGATTTTCATTCAAACAAATCGATGTAAACTACACATTCGAGTTAATCGATAAAATCATTTTATCGCCCAGCCCAACAACATACACATCTGTTTAAGTTCATTGTTTAGCAACACTGTGACATTATCATCTTTGTGTATTTGAACAGCTTTGAAACCCCTATTACAAGACTCACAAAATAAGCTTAAATCTTTGCAAAAGGAGAATGAAGGCAAGTAAAAGGCACATTTTGTTGACATTTAAATTCTTTTAATTTTACAATTTTACAAATGAATTTTATTTTGTCATACATTTCATACCAGTCTATTCATTTATTCACAGCCAAAAAGGTTGCCTTTTCTGCTGGACTTCTGGAATCTGGAACAGGACACACTGGGCCCTTTAATTCTGTGATAACTCTGGTCTACAAAAAAGTATTTAGTAATATCGGAGGTGCCTATGACTCAAATACCGGTAAGTTCTGTAAAGAGAATATCATGTCAAATGCAGAATCCTCTTCACATATGATTAGGGTGACCATATGCGCCGTTCATACGGGACACGTCCCAGCCAGGATTTTAATAATGCCTAAAACATCAAGAGCAGTTTGACCAATAACATGCAGGTATTGTACATAATAGACAAATCGTGGGGCTGCGTATGAGAAGGTGAGATCTAGAGGGAACGATCAAAGCGATGCAAATATGCGCACGTGTTTGTTCGTTCGATTGACTTGAAGCGTCGCTGCGCACAAATCCGAAAAAAAAATAAGGAGCCCTCTGCTCTGTGCTTTCTAGCTCTCTTGAATGTTACACAACGATCAGCCTGCACAGTGCAAATAGCCAAAACCTGTATATTTTAGGCAATATTAAAATCCTGGCTGGGATGTGTCCCGTATGAACGGTGCATATGGTCACCCTACATATATTTACTGTGGCTGCTTTGTACATGTGCATTGCAGGTGTTTTCACAGCACCAGTGAAAGGAGCCTATTACTTCAAATTTTACGGTCATGGTCATGGTGGAACAACAATGGCAGTCAGTCTCTTGAAGAATGGTAAAACCCAGTGCTCAGTGTTTGCTTGGAAGCCTACCTCCAATGGTAATGGCAGCAATGGTGTTGTTCTCACACTGGAGATCGGTGATCAGATTTCTACACAACTTTGGGCTAACACCTGGGTTTATGATGATCCAGCAAGTTACACCAGTTTTGGTGGTTTTCTGATTTTCCCCCTGTGAATTTCTGAATTTTGTATAACCCATATCTAGCGCAGGATGCAATATGAAAAAATTGCTCCTGTGTAAAAGATCTGATAATACTCAAATGCAAACTGTATTGCTTCAAGAGAGCAACCATATACATTTATGTTGTTTTTTACTTTCTTCTTTTATAATCATTTATTCATTGATAATAATTTAGCATTTAATCATTTTATTATTTAGTTTGATCATATAATCAGTATTCATTTATTGATATATTATATTAGTTTTCTTATATTATTTTCTCCATTATAGTTTAGTCTTATGATTTTACTTCAAGGGCTGTTTGTCTTCATGAGTAAGAGTGGGAATGGTAATGGAGGGTTTATGGGATGTTGTTTGGAATAACAATACTTTTTGGGTTTGTTTTCTTCACTCTCAAAAATAAAGATACAAAAGCTGTAAAATGAATGCAAAAAGATTATTAAATAAACTCTGCTCTTTTTTATCAGCATTACTTTATCTCCTGCTTCTGTTCTTCTCTGACTTTGCTCAATCAACTTCTTGGCTCATAGAAGACTGTAAAAGGAGTTTTAGGTACCTGACAAGAATTGCTTATAACAGGTTTTTGGTTATTAGGCAAATTTGCTGGCTTGTTGTTGTTACCAGACAAAATTTATATCTTCTGATAGGATCTAGAGTAAGGGGCTGGATCTAAGTGAACGGCATCTTAGCAAATAAGAGTAAAGGCATAAAGAGAAGGAGAACATTGCTTTTTAGTTAAGGAGATCATTTACATTTTAGTTTTTAGGGGATCTTTTTATGCCAACGTCTCAATTACTTCACAGCATTAGCTGGAGGCAAAACAAAGGAATAACTGGAGTTATCCAGTACAAACCAGCACAGAGTACAGTATGTGAAGCAGTTAGGGGAATATTTCTGCCTCCACCTAAATTAAAATTAAATTAAATGTAAAAATAATTTTAAAGTTTAGCAGACGCTTTTATCCAAAGCAACTTACAGTGCATTCAGGCTATCAATTTGTATCATGTATTCCCGGGGAATCAAACCCCCAACATTGCGCTTGATAGCGCAATGCTCTACCAATCGAGCTACAGGAACACCTAAGTTCTGCCTATTAAAAAACTTTAGGTTACTAACATAACCCCGGTTCTATGATAACATGAAGTGATTTATCTCAATATGGGAACACCCCAGATGTGACCAATTGTGGAAGCACCAATGACACCACGTCAGCCAATCACGGCAGACCAAATCGCTGCAGTGATCAGGGAGTCCCGCATCCTTTTATATAACCCACAGCTATCTGCTGTAATGTCATTCTCTGCATATCTCTTCTCCGTGCAGGACAAGCAAGGAGGGCAATATTGTGAGATACCTCACTTCATGTTATCAGAGAAATGGGGTTGCGTTAAAAAACCAAAGGTTCTCTTTCTAACATTTGTTCAGTATCTCACTTTAAGATATAGACCACTCCCGTATTGTCAAAATGCTGATGGTGCAGATTAAAGATGACTATGATCAAGATTATACCTCTCTGACCCAACTCAAGTGATTAAATCAGATCTGTAAAGTCTGAAAGATTTGACATTAACATGGAAATACCTAAGTGCTTAATGGATAACTTGTCCACTCTCTCAGGACTGAGTGGGCAAATGAAGGTTCTGTCAAATCTACAGTCTACAGAACCCCACAAACGTATATAGGGGAAGACCAGCACATATTCCATGAATAGAAATGCCAATAAATAAAGCCCAGGACTATCCCTCTAGTAAAGTGAGCTCGTAACTCCCTTTGGGGCTCTTTATTCACATTATTGTAACATAACACGATTGCATCTACAACCCATTGGGAGAGGTGCTGACTGAACTTTATAGAGCACTATTTGTCGCGGAGATGGTGCGCAAACGACCAGATCGTTTAGATATGACAAGACTCTGACTCCTGTATTCCTTAAAGTAGTCTACACATTTTGGGATTATCCTCGGAGCTAGAGAGAGGCAAAAGGGAATTTTGGCATACTCGTATGCTGCATGATATGCAAATCTCCGATATTTCCAACTTGAACCAGTCTCCCTGACAGATATTTTGAGTGAAAGCATCCTGAACTTGTACTTTCTGAGGTGTTTGTTGAGGACTTGTAAATCTAGAATAGGACGGAGACCTCCCCCCTTTCTTGGGAACCACAAAATTACAGGAGTAAAAGCCGTGCTGCATTTCCTCTGTTGGAATTATTCTTATCACTCCTTTTTTCAGTAAGGAGAATATTTCTTTCTCCAGAACCCGAGCTGACTCTCCCTGGGCTACTGACATTACCATGCCACTGAATACAAGAGGTTTTTTACAGATAACTGCAGTCTGTATACCCATCTATATTTGGATAAAACCCTGGTGTAAACTGAATGCATGCCAGTTCATGTCCTGAGCATCCAGAGGGCCTTTCCTGTCTACAAGTGCTAGCGGAGTTGAAGCAACCTCTAGTGGCAAAGAGAAGAAAACATCACTCCATTAAATGAGATATATAGGTGCATCTCAATAAATTAGAATGTAGTGGAAAAGGTAATTTATTTCAGTAATTCAACTCAAATTGTGAACCTTGTGTATTAAATAAATTCAGTGCACAGAGACAGAAGTAGTTAAAGTCTTTGGTTCTTTTAATTGTGATGATTTTGGCTCAGATTTGACAAAAACAACAAATTAGAATATGGTAATATGACATGGTAATCAGCTACTCAAAACAACTGCAAAGGTTTCTCAGTTTGGTTCACTAGGCTATACAACCATAGGGAAGACTGCTGATCTGACAGTTGTCAAGAAGACATTCATTGACACCCTTCACAAGGAGGGTAAGCCACAAACATTCATTGTTAAAGAAGCTGGCTGTTCACAGAGTGCTGTATCCAAGCATGTTAACTAATTGTTAATTAATTGTAATTATTGTGAGAATATGGCTAAAACTGCTACATTTATGGATGTTTTCAGTAATAAGACAAACTATTAATAGCTTTATTAATTGCAATACTGTTGTCTATCGATTAGAGTGTGCAGCTGTTTTTATGTAGGCCTTAGTCGTGGCCTAATGGTTAGAGAGTCGGACTTGCAATCAAAGGGTTGTGAGTACGAGTCTCAGGCTGGCAGGAATTGTAGGTGGGGGGAGTGCATGTATACTGCTCTCACCACCCTCAATACCACGACTTAGGTGCCCTTGAGCAAGGCATCGAATCCCCAACTGCTCCCCGGGCACTGCAACATAAACGGCTGCCCACTGCTCCGGGTGTGTGACACATGCCACATGGCTTTGGTGTGAGAGAACCAGGTTTGAATCCACTGTGAGACACCAATGTGTCCCTGAGCAAGACACTTAACCCCTAGCTACTCCAGAGGCATGCGACCTCTGACATATATAGCAATTGTAAGTCGCTTTGGATAAAAGCGTCAGCTGTTGCCCAGTGGTGCAAATTCCTCTTTTCAGATTAAAGCAAGTTTTATATTTTATTTGGAAACCAAGGTCCTAGAGTCTGAAGGAAGGGTGGAGAAGCTCATAGCTCAAGTTGCTTGAAATATGTTAAGTTTCCACAGTCTGTGATGATTTGGGGTGTAATGTCATCTGCTGGTGTGAGTCACTGATCCCATTTACCAATACATTTTGGAGCACTTCATGCTTCTTTCTGCTGACCAGCTTTTTGAAGATGCTGATTTAATTTTCCAGCAGGATTTGGCACCTGTACAAACTGCCAAAATTACCAAAAATTGGTTAAAGGATCATGATGTTGGTGTGCTTTAATGGACAGCAAACTCACCAAACCTGAACCCCATAGAGAATCTATGAGCTATTGTCAAGAGGAAAATGAGAAACAAGACCAAAAAAATGCAGATGAGCCGAAGGCTACTGTCAAAGAAACCTGGGCTTCCATAACACCTCAGCAGTGCCACAAACTAATCACCTCCCTGCCACGCTGAATTGAGGCAAATTAAAGCAAAAAGAGCCCCTGCCAAGTATTGAGTACATGTACAATAAATGAACATACTTTCCAGAAGGCCAACAATTCACTAAAAATGTAAAAAATAAAAAAATAAAAAAAATTATTAGTCTTGTGAAGTACTCTACTTGTTGAGATAGTGAATTGGTGGGTTTTTTTTAAATGTGAGCCAAAATCTTCAAAATTAAAAGAACCAAAAACTTAAACTACTTCAGTCTGTGTGCACTGAATTTTTTTTAATACACAATTTGAGTTGAATTACTGAAATTAACTTTTTCATGACATTCTAATTTATTGAGATACACCTGTATTTATAGTTTGATTTTTTTTTTTTTTTTATCCCAATCTGCACCCTTAGCCCTTGGCCAGGATGCAAAAGAACTTTTTATTTGTATTGGGATGCTTGTGAACTCTTGGTTCTCCTACCTCAGAACAAGTTTCAGAGAGTCCAGGCCCATGCTTTGTCCACAACTTTGAAAAGCAGGAACAAGGAACTGTCCAAAATATTGTTCAAAAAGTAGAGAAATGGTACAAATGGCAAATGAACTATGGTTCAATTGTGGTGTTTAATTACAGTGACGAACTTATGGTCTTTGCACTTGACTGCTTATATAACGTATTTCCTGTATTTGGTCCAAATGTCCAAGTCAGCACGAAGACCACAAGTGTGGGTAGAACTTTTCATTACCTGATGGGACACACTCAGTATTGTAAAAATTCATGTGTTTACAGCTTTATTTTTTATTTTTAACTTTTCATTTTAAAATCATCTTCTCAATGTCTGTTCAGTAGTCCCTATAACAGATGACAATTTAATTTCGTGGTGCTCCTAATTAAAGGTCCCATGACATGGATCATTTCCTTATCTTTAAATGCTTTTTAATGTTCTCTTAGGTGTACTTATATTGTTAGTATGATTCTTACATTTAAAATTTAGAAATAAAAAGCATTTTTAGATCCTGATATTAGCACTCTGGCTTGAATGCTCTGTTTGAAGGGGCGTGTCTGCTGTGAGACTCCGAGTAAACCACAACTGTTGTGATTGGCTGACATCGTTGCATTCGAAATGCGTTCATGTGGAACCCCTCTCAAATATAACGTTTTATATATATATATATATATATATATATATATATATATATATATATATATATATTTATATATATATATATATATTTATATATATATATATATATTTATATATATATATATATAATTTTTTTTTTTTTTTTTTTTTTACTATTACAGCTGTCGAGATTAACGAATCGTGGAATTGTGGATTATATAAAAAAAAAATTCTATCTTTTCCCATCACATGAAAGGCTGCAGTGATCTCATCATTATTGCAACACGTTATCTCACAAAATGCTTTCACCACAGCTAACAGCAAACACATGAATACAGTAAGAGCTCCGTTGTGCAGCATAACAGCATCATTC
Source organism: Carassius auratus (assembly GCF_003368295.1). Classification (NCBI taxonomy): domain Eukaryota; kingdom Metazoa; phylum Chordata; class Actinopteri; order Cypriniformes; family Cyprinidae; genus Carassius; species Carassius auratus. The sequence continues at coordinate 20,013,615 of NC_039244.1, read as the reverse complement.
ATTGTAACGGCAGTTTGGGCAAGTGTGCAGATATGCTCGCGATGTGTAACAGCTCCGGAAAAAAAGTGAGCTGTCTTTGATCGCTCTCTGTAGTTAAATCACAATTTAAATAACAGATTTGTTTCATGCTACTAAGAGAAACAACGCGAAGTTGATCGTTTAGTCACTGGCTTATTCACTGATGCATAAACAGTATTAAACGATTTAGAAAGAAAGTCTGTGTGAACTTGAATGATTAGCTACACATCAGAAATCACTGATCACAGATCAGGCATTCATGAACACTGTTACTCACTGTTTGTGCCGGTGCTGTCGAATCCATATCATAAAAGTCTGTTTGAAACGCCTGTGCTGACATTGCGATTGAATTATATGTAAATATTTGGGCGGGCAAAGCAGAGAAAGGGGAGGTAACAATTCTCGTTACAACGTCACAATGAGGAGATTCAAGATCAGCCCGTTTGAGCTTCCATTTTCTCAAAGGCAGAGAAAGATAGAAAAATCTCGATTTACACCGATCCAAATTTCTAGAAACTTGGGGACCATATACAGGCTAGGGGAACTCATATTAATGTTAAAAAACCTCAGAAAGTGAAATTTTCATGTCATAGGACCTTTAAGTGATAAAAATTAGTTGCACAAAACTGCTGTAAACAATAAATATCACCAATACTCATTTGCACAAATTAAATGAGGGACTATTTTTTCTTTTTTTCTTCCAAATTATATGTAACATCTAATTATTACTAATATTTAACATACATTGGACAGATTTCTGTGACCTCTCGTAAGATCTCGGCAAAAAGTCCAGAACATGATTGCCAGAGGTTCATGACTAGTTCTATAATTGCTGTCACTATTATTTTTTGTATAACACTAATTTTAGCTCCTGAATTTCATTTAATTATTACTACTCGTCACTGTATTCCTCCAACCGGTTAGCAACCAGATAACAAAAAATTTAGTTGAACTTATCTCTAGTGTTCCACATAACTGTAGCAGAAATGAGTCAAATCAGACAAATCAAAGAGTCTATCAGAGCTGTGTGCACTGAAACATGAGCTGAATTCCTCAGGAAGTCATAAATCAGTTCTAGTGCCACAGGAACCAGGCAAGATAACCAACCAACCAACTTGTTCACACAACAGCTTTCAACATTAACACCAATAGAACAATTATTAACAATTTTAATTTGAAGAAGAGATTGTCAAATTTATTGTTCGTGATTGAAATGCAACGCATTTAACATGTAAACCCAGGAGATGAAGTTAAATACTTGCATTGACTCCCCCCCCCCAGCCAGTGAAACCAGACTGAAATTCCTAAGGGGGAAGGGCTTTGAACCTTTGTCTTCACAGAAAAGTCCTTTGCCAGAGAATGGCAAAGAAACTGCTTTTTATACATTATATATGGACCAGAATGAACTCAAAAAAGACTTATGAATGAATCATTCCATTGCTTAACTCCATATTCATTTACCTGTAACCCACACATTTGACTATCATGTATAATCACTTATTGTGTATGTCTTTTGATAACTATAGGATACCTAGTCATGTCTAGTATTCAAATAATCGCATTTTCTTGCTTGATATTGTCCTGACAATCATTTATTTGTAAAATATATCATAATCATATTATAGGAATCATGTCCAAAATTAGACCCTGTGAGGCAAGAACCACATGCTTGGTAAGATAAACAATGATTTATGATACCCCAGACCCCAGGACCATATCTGATTGGTCAAGGCAACATTTGAGGGGTGGCCAACAAGGAAGTTTAAAAACTTTGGACACGATTTTAGTCTGCTTTTTAGTTCTAGTCTGCCTGCTGCTATTAGCCATGTCGGCTTTTAGTCGGCTTTTAGTTCTAGTCTAGCTGCTGCTATTAGCCATGTCGGCTTTTAGTCTAGCATTGCTTGTGCTATCAGTCATGCCTGCTCTTAGCTTTTAGCTTGTAGCTTTGCTACCTAGCTTTAGCTTTTAGCATCTAGCCATGCGGTTAGTCATCAATGTTCTTTGAGCGCGGTTCCAGCGTGCCTGCCTGCTGCTACTATGCCACGATGAGAAAGAAAACAACCTAGTCTCGTCAAACTTTATTTCTTTTCTTTTCCGTTTGAGAGTTTCGTGTTCTGAGTTAAGTTTTGTAACGTCCATTCAACTTCAACCAGCGAACACGACTCTGCACTTTCAGCAAACGCCCAACCACGGGCTTCCCAAGACGTCACTTCAGCCACTACTGAACTTCCAGCCAATCAGCGACACCGGGATACCCCTTTCAACTGGAGTCCCTTTCACAGCAAACGAAGGCAACGTATTCCCAGATATTTGTTGTGCTGGTGTATCTAATATAATTTTAACCCCATTGAGGAACTCAATGCGAGCGCTAATTACGTGATTGATGGTTGTTCATGTCTATGCAATTTAACGTATTGCTGTTAACTTGGGATTCCATATTTCCATTCTCTTAAACTCATCTTTCCCTAACTTTTGACCTTCCTGCAACTTGTGTGAATGTATGTGTGCGTGCGTTTATGTTAGATTAGTTTATATGTCTTAGATTTATCTAATAAAGCCTTATTCATATTGAAAAGAGAAGTATCTTGTGTTTTGTGCTTACAAGTTAATGTCTTAAACTGCCGATCTTGTTACTGTGCTAATTGATAGTGTTTTCACTATAGTTTGGATATTAGTATCCAGCGCAGATTTGATGTTAAACGGCTCGTTCACTGAACCGCAGGCGCGTCTCCGTGAACAGCCGTGAAACAGTGATTCTGTTCAAATTCCCTTTAAAATCTTAAATGATTCCCTTTGAGCTAAATTGACCTGTTTCCCTTACATTTATAATGGTGGAGAATGCGGGCAGTTTAATCTAAATTGTGAGCATAAACCAAGATATTTAATCTTTGATTTTGCTAAAGGAATGAAAGATGAAAAGCTTCCGAGACCTGAGTATGTGTGTGTTTGTGTGACGAAAGCAGCGCGCGCCCTCCCGCTTGAATGAAAGGAGCTAGAGGAGACTTTAACTCGAGTCCGTCTCCCCTTTGTTAACAGCAGTAAGTGAACTTAAAAGTAAACATCTGAGATCGTACAATAAGGTAGAAATTGAGCGTGTTCCTCATTTGTGTAATGCCTTGTTTTATAGCTGATTTGATTTCACTGCGTGTTCCAGTGTCTCAAACGCTATCTCAGTCACTGTTTGCTGAACGGAGCTAAACTGTTAGTGTTCAAAAGGGATATAAATCGGTGAATAAAGAATAGTTTTGAGCGGGTTCCTCAATCTATTTATCAAAGTCCCCGTATTCATATTTCATATAGTTTAATTGCCAGTGCGTGTTCCACTGCCGAATCAAATTTGATATTCGACTCCCCTAAGTTAACGTTAAACATTAGAGAACAATGTTTGTCCATTTGTATCCGTTCACAAAGTGAATGCAATCTCGCCTAACACTGCGTGTGTCCGAGAGTAATTTGAATGGGAGTGTTTTAAAAGCTTGATCAAGTAAATTTTAACTGTGTACCAACAGCGAAGGAAAACTTTTATGTTTGTGTCCAGAAAAACTGGCACGGAGAATCAAATAGCTGAGATTGATATAATAACTACAGCAGGAAGCTGCTATTTGAATTAAGATAAATTTAACTCTATACAAACTGAGAGTTTAAGCGCCACATCGCAAAACCAACTGAAAGGCGGTGTTGTTATTTGTACAGTGTTGAAATGAGCCGACATTTCATGTAACATGCTTAACTGTATTTGCAACAATGCAACGATTCATGTGCTAATCCACTAGAATGTGTTTTGGTTGCCATAGTGACGACCGTGACCCGGAAGCCTAACGTACTTCCGGAGCAACTCTGAACTGTGCACGCACAGCGCACAAACTCTGCGGTGTCGCTAAGCTAACGAAACCATTGCATTTACATTGAAGTCTATACTAAAGCCACTAGCCTCAAAGGTTAGCCGTTAGCATTACCATCCAGTGGTAGAATAATGTGCGTTTGGGCAACGCTGACGTGATTTAACCATTTTAAACATCTTAACTAACACTTGTTAGTCCCTTTCTTTTTATCGCTCTCTTTTCTCACTAGACCACTTATTTTCATTCTACTAGAAAGGGAAATACTGACTCACAATTATTAATTGTCAAATTGAAATTTAATTGAAACATTAAATTTATTTTGAATCCTTTAAAATTTCCCTTTCAGATCATTTCATATGATCTTTTATTTCTAGTATTCTCTGTTGGGTCTAATTATTTTAGGAATGAATAAGCCTTGAACTTTGGAAGTTAAAGTAAACTTATTCTTCCTAATTTATTTATTACCCATCTGAATATATGCTATTCAGACCTTTACTTATTTGAATGCGTTTTACCCCTCTTCCTGTTTTGGTTATACACTTAACCACTATTGTTTTACGTATTGATTTCCTCTTTTTAATTTCATTTTTGCATATTTTGCCCATTTATTAATTTTTTTTAATTTTCCTATTTCTTACCATTTCTTTTGTGTATGCTAGCCTGGGAACGACAAACCTGAGCCCTAAAAGGAGACATTGTTATCCCTCACTACGAGTTCAAATAAATTAGAAAGACAACCCTCTTTCACTTAAAGTTTATTTTGTTTGATTAGTTGTGCAGCAACTAACACAACGCTCTCCTTGTAGTTGAGATAACCGCTACTGAGACTTACCATCTCCGTCCTCTCTCTCCTTTACTTTCCTCTTCTCTTTTTACATTTGTAGGACATGTAAGAACCATCAATCAATTCTAAGTGAAGTAAATACCGTGCCAAAGACGACGAATCATCCTTATGAATTTGATTGTAATCATCCTCTCATTTGTTCTTTCTAACCTCCCTACATTTGGAAACGCAATCCAAGTTTAGCATCTCATCCAACGTTGAGATCAATTTAATAGAGATACGTGTTGAACAACTGTCGCCTCGCTGACTCCCTGGTGAGCGGTCCAACTGAAAGGTGTACGGTGTCTATCCTGTCAGACTAAGAAAAGAGATATCAGAATTATTATTGCATTCTTTTGTCCAAAGCAAGAAATATAATAATATTGTTTATGTTTTTGATAACATTTAATTGGAAAAAAATTTTTTCCTCATTTGAAAAACAGAAATTTTGCTTGTCATTTGAATTTGTTTTTCACCTCTGTCTCTCTTTTCCTCTTCCTCATTAGAGTGACAAAGTCTTCGCATCTCTAGTCTACTTAGACACCCTGAGACCAACACAGTCATCACCACATTTCACTAGTGGTTCACAATCACTGATACAACACTTAGTTGTCCCACCACACATAGGCTTTTACTCCACACAGATCTGTGTCAGTCTCTCTTCTCCCCAGCGTGCCAACATGCCGCAGACTGCAGACCCCATTTCCCATGGGGAAGATGTGAACATTTGGCTGAGAGGCATAACAGACAGCCTCACTCCAAAGACATTTGAACTGTTATTATTTTTAATAATAATCCTAATCCTGAGAAGATTCCTGACACAAGATTCAAGCCAGAACAACAACCACGAGGAGCTAGTCAAGATCACGAGCTCACTAAGCTATGCCTTCACAACCCAGCTGAAACTGAGCGACAAGCACATCACCCACCTTCAAGAGGAGCTGACACGTGCTCAACGTCGCATAGACAAGCTGGAAGTGAAATTTCAAAATCAACTCAAAGCACCCAGCGAGAGGGAGCAGGATACAACAGAACAAGTTATGAAGCTCCTTGCAGCCCTGACAGCAGCTCAGCTCGACCAGCAACATACAACGGCTGCTCAGAAAGACCTGGTAAACAGACTCCAGTATGCCGAACAGCTACTGGAGAAAGCCAAGATAGACATCAGAAACAAGAATTCTGAAATCAGTGCTTTGAAAGACCACCTTGAAAGGTACAGAACTGAAATGGACAATCTGACCCAACAACTAGACGATACCAACGATGATCTCTACATGGTCAGAAAAGAACTCCAAAATGCTTACAAGCACAAACTAGAGCCAAGGAAAGAGAAACATCTCTTAGCCTCATCACTGCTGAGCAGAGCAGAGTCCCACGTCCAAGAACTGGCATATGACGAAAGGAGCGAAGGGCCACAACCCAAAACCTCACCTGCCTTCGCCACACAACCCTTTCCTGCCAACGAAAGAAAACCTCCCGTCCAAGGCCTTGAAGCTGCACACGGGATGACCATCAAAGACCTCAACAAGCTGTCTAAAAACATCAGCAGGTTCAACCCGAACTCCACAGAGAGCCCCGACATCCAAGCTTACCTGCGAGATATCGAATTCCATCTGGAAGTGAGACCTCATGTGACTGACAGAGACTGGTTATACCTCCTTAGAGCCACGTCCAGTTCCGAGGTACGAAACTTTCTAGATCGACAGCCCAGTCAAACCAAGTCAAACTACCAGCGACTTCGTGAGGTCCTGATTAAAGAGTTTACAGACCCAGAGTCTGAACATGGACTGTTAACTGCCTTGGAAACCAAACAAGGTCGTCAAGAGACTCCACAAGCTTATTACAACCGACTCCGACAAGCCTACTTTGGTGCACACAACAGCCCTGACCTTGAAGAGGATGTGAACTTCAAAAGCCTCTTCCTAAGAAATCTGCACCCTGGAGTCAGTCACCATCTAGGTGTCATGGCCTGTCCGAACTCCATGACCATCCAACAGTTGCGTGACCTAACACAGAAGGCCTATAACAAGCAGAAGTTGGCCTCAAAGAAAGGTAACAAAACCTCCACACTCTTGAACTCTGTCAACAAAGACTCAAGCCTTGCACTGGACGACACCCAGTGGCATCACAACACCAGAGTCTTCCATCAAGAGCACAGAGAACGTGACGCCCATATCCACGACCGCTTTCAGCCCAACTGCTGGAAAAATCCATGGGACCAGCCACGCTTCTCAAGAAACCAAAAGGATAACATCTGGAAACCTAACCAGAGATCCAAAGGTAATCACCTGACTCATCCAAGAGCAACTCGTGTGGGTAAGCGACAACAAAACCCACCTCAGCACCACTCAGACATGCACAGTGCTGAGTATGCACAAGAACATAACCGCTTACCATTAGAAGACACGGAACAAGTCATGGAACAACTAAGAGAGTTCCTTCAAGACAATTTACATGCATATGACCACAAAGTTGAGTCATGCTCGCTGTGACCAGCGACAGAACGGAAGGCCGGTGATCACCTGGTGCACCACATCAGAGATGACAAGCACCTGTTCAACAACAACCCAGAATGAACAAGTCTTTCACGGCCAACTGTTGATGAAAAATCTGAGGTACTAAAGGACATCACCTCAGTCACTAACAAACTGTCAAATGAACTCCAACTCCAAGTTCCAAATTCCCTGTCTGTGCAACAGCAACCACCAGAGCACAGAAGGTCAGAAAGTCTGCTACAGCCAGAAGGCATCACAAGAAGAATGCAACATAGGAGACAAGTTTTGCAACTCAGCTTCACACAGCCATGCCAAACTGCCTCCAACTGTCTGCTAAAGAACTTCCTGCCTTGCTGGACTGACCCCTCATTAGACCATGGACACGCCCTCATCCAAGCCAAGGATGCTGAGAGCCAGTCTTAAGTGACATGCTAGAAAAAGGGGGAGACAACACAGACTTGAACAGATCTGACCACACATGCACTACACCAGTAATACACAACATTACCTACACCCAGAGGTAAACACATCTACTGATAACACAGTCAACAAACATATTCTTCCCACAGGTAGAATATCCAACTTTTAGTGTAACAAAGTTACACATACCCACCATGAAGAAACGTGCAGCCATCCTCACAATAGGTAGAACACCTGACACTAAGTTAAGGTTCATGACACACTAGCTGCACCTGACATCCTAGCTCAATAGTAGTTGTAACCCATGCTAGGAAAACCCACAGCAGCCTTGTTTTGTTTTGTTCTTCTTCTACCTATCCTTCTCCTTCCCCTCTTTCCTGAGTAGGTGAAATGCCTAGACACCCTGCGAGGGTCGAAGGTCTGATATTAGGATTGACTCGCAACACCTAATATCCGCCAGCCACTCTAAACTGAATGGAAGCCAGAGAGCTCCATGCATGATAGGTCAATTCATTGAATTGAAATGAAATTACTAGAAAACTAATGGTAAACATGTAAAGTAAGACAACCTAGAAGAACCAAACAAAGTTAACCACAAATTTGATTGATGAATCAAAATAAAAACAATTTCCAAGACGATCTAAACTATCCTCAATGTGCTAAACTACATTGACTAATTGAACTTAACCACGTGTACCTAAATAACCTGATGCCTGCACCAGTACAGTAACTGTCATGGAGGTGTTGTCTTGCTGTTTGCTGTGTTTGTCTGCTTCTTCTGCCTTTGTTTCTCCAGCGATCGACGATGTCTTCACCTAAACACCTCGCCGATCGAAAGGGGGATATATGTAGCAGAAATGAGTCAAATCAGACAAATCAAAGAGTCTATCAGAGCTGTGTGCACTGAAACATGAGCTGAATTCCTCAGGAAGTCATAAATCAGTTCTAGTGCCACAGGAACCAGGCAAGATAACCAACCAACCAACTTGTTCACACAACAGCTTTCAACATTAACACCAATAGAACAATTATTAACAATTTTAATTTGAAGAAGAGATTGTCAAATTTATTGTTCGTGATTGAAATGCAACGCATTTAACATGTAAACCCAGGAGATCAAGTTAAATACTTGCATTGACTTCCCCCCCCCAGCCAGTGAAACCAGACTGAAATTCCTAAGGGGGAAGGGCTTTGAACCTTTGTCTTCACAGAAAAGTCCTTTGCCAGAGAATGGCAAAGAAACTGCTTTTTATACATTATATATGGACCAGAATGAACTCAAAAAAGACTTATGAATGAATCATTCCATTGCTTAACTCCATATTCATTTACCTGTAACCCACACATTTGACTATCATGTATAATCACTTATTGTGTATGTCTTTTGATAACTATAGGATACCTAGTCATGTCTAGTATTCAAATAATCGCATTTTCTTGCTTGATATTGTCCTGACAATCATTTATTTGTAAAATATATCATAATCATATTATAGGAATCATGTCCAAAATTAGACCCTGTGAGGCAAGAACCACATGCTTGGTAAGATAAACAATGATTTATGATACCCCAGACCCCAGGACCATATCTGATTGGTCAAGGCAACATTTGAGGGGTGGCCAACAAGGAAGTTTAAAAACTTTGGACACGATTTTAGTCTGCTTTTTAGTTCTAGTCTGCCTGCTGCTATTAGCCATGTCGGCTTTTAGTCGGCTTTTAGTTCTAGTCTAGCTGCTGCTATTAGCCATGTCGGCTTTTAGTCTAGCATTGCTTGTGCTATCAGTCATGCCTGCTCTTAGCTTTTAGCTTGTAGCTTTGCTACCTAGCTTTAGCTTTTAGCATCTAGCCATGCGGTTAGTCATCAATGTTCTTTGAGCGCGGTTCCAGCGTGCCTGCCTGCTGCTACTATGCCACGATGAGAAAGAAAACAACCTAGTCTCGTCAAACTTTATTTCTTTTCTTTTCCGTTTGAGAGTTTCGTGTTCTGAGTTAAGTTTTGTAACGTCCATTCAACTTCAACCAGCGAACACGACTCTGCACTTTCAGCAAACGCCCAACCACGGGCTTCCCAAGACGTCACTTCAGCCACTACTGAACTTCCAGCCAATCAGCGACACCGGGATACCCCTTTCAACTGGAGTCCCTTTCACAGCAAACGAAGGCAACGTATTCCCAGATATTTGTTGTGCTGGTGTATCTAATATAATTTTAACCCCATTGAGGAACTCAATGCGAGCGCTAATTACGTGATTGATGGTTGTTCATGTCTATGCAATTTAACGTATTGCTGTTAACTTGGGATTCCATATTTCCATTCTCTTAAACTCATCTTTCCCTAACTTTTGACCTTCCTGCAACTTGTGTGAATGTATGTGTGCGTGCGTTTATGTTAGATTAGTTTATATGTCTTAGATTTATCTAATAAAGCCTTATTCATATTGAAAAGAGAAGTATCTTGTGTTTTGTGCTTACAAGTTAATGTCTTAAACTGCCGATCTTGTTACTGTGCTAATTGATAGTGTTTTCACTATAGTTTGGATATTAGTATCCAGCGCAGATTTGATGTTAAACGGCTCGTTCACTGAACCGCAGGCGCGTCTCCGTGAACAGCCGTGAAACAGTGATTCTGTTCAAATTCCCTTTAAAATCTTAAATGATTCCCTTTGAGCTAAATTGACCTGTTTCCCTTACATAACCAAACTATTACATCAATCAGACTTCAACCTGGAGGACACACACAGACAGTCTTATAGATGCATATTACATAAACTGAATTCACTCCTCCTTTGTGTGCCAAACAGCTTTTCTTAATGTGTAGGTGTTCTTAGTATAATTTGGTTAGTGACTTGGCCAATTTGTCACTGTGTCTTTGAGTCTAAAATTTTGATGTTCACCATTTGGATAACCAAGAGTTAAGTATTTGTAAATTTAGACCCTCAATTGAATTTAGACATGGGTTTTTAACCCACTATGGATGGCAATCTTATTTCACAACTCTTTGTTTGTATGTTAAAAAAAAAAAATTCTCTCAAATCTACGGAAGCCGAGAGAACTCAACATGTAGCAAAAAAAAAAAAAAAAACATGTAAAATGTAAAAACACCAGCATATTAAGAAAACATCATCAGTCTGACAACACATGCACTCCAAATATATACTCACAGCGCAATCAAATACAGAAACATGCTGCATATACTCGCAACACAATGGTTTTAAAAAACTTTTTAATATTTGTACTTAAACGAATATTTGTATATTACTTATACTGCTAGAAAACCCAATTTTAATCAATAAATTACCTTAATTTTAATAAACAATAAATTACATTTTATAACAAAATCTGCCTGCTGGGAAACTGATTTACAAATTTAATTTAATTTAATTTCAACAGACAACAGAGTCTTCTGTCGTATTCTTGGTATTTTTATATGCTAATCATTTAGGTCAGATTCCACTTCTTTGTAATGATTAATAATAGGCTTGCATGGAGTTAATAATTCATTAAACACATTTAGTGTGCTCAGTTCTACATTGCACTTGTCCTAATGGATTACTAAAATAAACAAAACCCTCACAACATCAGTCTAAAGTACAAATGTTTTCAGACTTACGCAAACTTAATACAAAATTTCGAAGCTTTTGCAACAGTTATTTATTTATAGAGGACATTATGGATTAATTACAGGACTAATTTGAGAACCTGAAAAAGAACTGACGATGGCGGTGTTACAAATGGTACTGCTGCTCTGTGCTGGGAGTTCACTTGCAGAAGAATATACAGCAAATTTAAACAATATTGCGGATCTCGAGAAACTGAAAAACATGGATGAAAGGATACAAAAATTAGAAGAAACACTGGCCACAGTATTGAGTGAGAATGAAGGTAAAGTGGAAAAGTTGTTGAAATTTTTATTTTAAAAATTTAACACGTCATTAATTTAAAGAAACTAATTTAAAGAAATTACAAGTTAAATTGTTTTCAATTCTTTGTTTCGTAACATTGTAACATTATCACATCAATGTACATTCCGAACAGTTTTGAAAACCCTGAAAGAACATTCACAAAAGCTGGAATTTCTCCAAAAAGAAAATGAAGGCATGTATAATTCACACTTTGTTGTACATTTTAATGTTTTAAATGACACTTATTTTTATTTTTTTTATACATTTCACACCAGTCCATTTGTTTATTCAAATGTTTAGCCAAAAAGGTTGCCTTTTCTGCTGGACTTTTGGAATCTGGAACAGGACACACTGGGCCCTCTAATTCTGTGATAACTTTGGTCTACAAAAAAGTATTTAGCAATATTGGAGGTGCCTATGACTCAAATACCGGTAAGTTCTGTAAAGAGAATATCATGTCAAATGCAGAATCCTCTTCACATATGATATTTACTGTGGCTGCTTTGTACATGTGCATTGCAGGTGTTTTCACAGCACCAGTGAAAGGAGCCTATTACTTCAAATTTTACGGTCATGGTCATGGTGGAACAACAATGGCAGTCAGTCTCTTAAAGAATGGTAAAACCCAGTGCTCAGTGTTTGCTTGGAAGCCTACCTCCAATGGTAATGGCAGCAATGGTGTTGTTCTCACACTGGAGATCGGTGATCAGATTTCTACACAACTTTGGGCTAACACCTGGGTTTATGATGACCCAGAAAGTTACACCAGTTTTGGTGGTTTTCTGATTTTCCCCCTGTGATTGTCTAAAACTTGTATCACATCCAGTGTGCAATATGAAATAATTATTTTATTTGAACTTAATTGTTCCTGTGTAAGTAAACTACATTTTAGTAAAGAGTTGTAAATAATAGGCATAGATAAAGGGAGATCATTGCTTTTTAGTTACAATGTTTAAATAAAAAATAAAAAAGTAGTAGTACTTTCCATATTTCTATCATCAAATGCTGAACATTGAATAAAACCAAATATGACTGAATTATGTTTCACTTTCATTTTTACCCCATGTGATCAGACACCAGCAAAGCAGAAGAAAGTTAAAATTAGTGAAAATCAGACATTTAGAGCTCATAGTGAGCAGTGAGATGGTAAAATAGTAATCATAGCTAATATCAAATTCATGATATTGGTGATGTGAATTGAAAAACTAAATTAAAAACGAAACTAAAAACAATCTGTCCTCGCTGCTAATATTAAAAAATAAATAAATCACTGACATGCATGATTTGCCAGTGTTATCAAGCCTTCATGACTGTTATGTTTGCAAAACTGAAAAAAACTAAACAAAAATTTTTTTTTTAATATTTTATTGAAATTTTCCTGTAGAATGATTCAGAAAACGGTTAATAAAAAAAAGAGCAGTAAATAAAAACCGAGATGTTTCCTGGAAGCTTCTCGGCTATTTGTAATAAAGAAGCCACTCAAGTTTCCCCCTTCTAAAATAAAATTTTTATCGTTCACAGAAATAAGACACTAGGGGCACACAGGCATCAGGCCAGTTTCACTCTGAGAATACATAATGGACATTTTCTGCTAGTGAAATATAAAAACCTCTCAGGTTCAAGTCAGATTGATTAAGAATAACTGGCGAATGTAATAATTTCAGTTGTTTGAAAACAGACCTTTTGTCTTCATCATGGTTAAGGGACATTTCAAAAACCTGAAAAGATGTCATGCTAACATTAAAAATAAACTGCCATCAGTTAAAGTGATGTAACTGTAGTGTCAGTTATTATAAGATTGTAGGCATCTACATCATATTAGACAATCTTTTAAAGTCTGGCCTCAACCTGAACTGAAGGGGCTGAATTTTGAGCATGTGTATCATATTTCTGGTGTTTAAAACAACCTACGAGTCGTCGCCGTTAATGCTGTCACCATCGTCTTCCCCTTCTTCATGCTCACCCTCTTCTTCATTCTCTCCTCCCTGGCTTATAACCTAAGAAGAACAAATAAAAAGCTTGTTTATGTATCTGTACAGTATCCAGCACCAATTACAACACTTAACCTCCATCATTTAGCTCATGGATTTTTACACATACCTCTTCCTCCTCCAACAAATCTCTCTCCCCCTCAGAATCATTTATCTCTTGCTCTTCCCTCTCTCTGTCTTTCTTGCTGGAATGCTGAAGGGAGGAAGCCTCACCCACTTCTGTCTTCACACTCTTTCCCTCTGAAAAAATAAATAAAAAATGTGTATACAATAAATACAGTCAAACCTATAGTAGACACTATAATTCATTTATGTAAGTGAGCATAGCAAAATGAAGTAAACTGTGACACATTATACCCCAAAATTATCCAGAAAGAAGAAAGAAAACTTTTTGGACCAAAAATTCAGACAATTTCTTTCCCTGACCATGTTTTGCTTTGTTATATTGACAGTTTAACTGTTTAATTTCTTGTCATATTTTATGACCATTTTCTAAACTATAATGAATAAACTGTGATAATGCGTGAATGTTGGAGGTGTCTGAATACATTTTGGTTTGACTGTATAACAATTGTTAATAACGAAATTAGTAATAATATAAATACAATTCATAATTATGTGTTTGACTGATATTTTTGACTGTTTTGCTTGACTTTGTCAACGTAGTTAAAATGATATTAGGAACACATTTTGGTATAATGGTATTTTAAATCAATTATAAAATCCTTTTGACTACTGATTAGTGTCTGGGCCCATTTTTACATTGTCTGGTGACCCTACTACAAAAACCCTGGGGGAATCCATGAAAAATGGTACCAGATTTCCTAATGTGGTCTTTCTCCATCCTGTCCAGACTCTCCAGAAGATAGTCAACTTTGTGTTTGATTTGAGAAAGCTCTCTCTTAATAGTTTGGAGGTCATCTGCTTTCACTGAAAGAAAGAAAAATGAATGCATTTACGGACAACTGACAAGCCAACCAAAGTAAAAAAAAAAAACAGAAAAAGAAGGCTAATAATAACAATGCAGACAAAAAAACTAAAATAATAATATATATATATATATATATATATAAAATGCCTTTGTTACTAGCAGATTAAAATGAACCCCTCTAGAGAGGTAGAATAATTGTTTTTTTTAAAGGCACTGACGGGTTTGTGAAGATGTCCGCTGGCTGCTCTTGGATGAAGTGGAGAAGCTGGACTTGGCGCGGCGGCTGGTTCCCCCACTCACACTGACCCGAGGACGTTTGGTAGGGATCACAGCCCGTGAGAGAGGAGGTGGTGGTGGAGGGGGCACACGGGAAGGGTAGGAATACATTCTGCACAAGCAGACTGAAAAGTCAGCACACTTTTCTAAATACACACTGGCACTGTCTTTGTGCAGATCTTACCTGTCATAATAATCTCTCTGGAAATCATAATCAAGCTCGAAAGAAGAACTACTGCTGGAGAGATTTAAGAAAATGATTACAATTTTTGGCAACAAAACAATTGGTAATTTAAATGAAACAACGAGACAGGTAAATATACACAAGAATACATCTTTCCCTACCTGTACATATCTCCAGCTGATCGCTTTGTTGTTTTTGACCTGTGAGGTTTGGGCTCTCCTGCCAAGTTAATATCTGATGGAAAGACAAGGAGATTGTTCAGTTAAGAGGGAAAATATAAAAAGAGAGTAGAAGATTATTATTATTATTATTTTTCTGTCCTCACCAAGCACCTGTCCAGCAATCATCCGGCCGTCCTCTCCTGCTACAGTCGTCCGTGCGTTCCTCTCGTTGGCGTACTGGACGAAGGCATAACCCTTGTGCACAGAGCAGCCAACAATCTTGCCGTATTTGCTAAAAATGGCTTCAACATCAGCCTTGGTAACCAGCATAGTGTTCAGGTTCCCGATGAAGACCCTTGAGTTTAGTGACCGTAGGTCTGTCTTATTTGTGACGTTGCTGGCCAACAGCTGACTAGCGCTGGGAGGACGACTAGAGAAGGAATAGGAAGGAAGACACATTAGTTTACTTCCAAAGGGAAAGCTAGTAAAATTTAGCATATTACACTTTTTGATGCCAAGTTTATTGTTTTGTGGATGGTCTAGTTTGATTATCAACCCAAAAAAGGCAATACTATTGCTAAATCATTTATACACAGGAGCCACACACAATATTTAACACAGAAAGAAAGTGTTGATGACTGTGACTCACTCCATGGCATCAGTGTTGGGGTGTTGTCTGTTTGTCAATGTGAGCAGGCCGAAGTGTAGATTGTTCTCAGGCAAAACGACAATCTCAGCACTCAACCAGTGAGTGGCACTTCATACAGCTTCCTGTGGTGGTAACGTGAGACCAAAAACAATCCCCCCTCGCCCCCCAAAAAAGAAGAAAAAAATAAAAAAGGTAAAAAATAAAAAAAGCCCTCCTTAAAATATAAAGGCACTAATATATGCAATGCCGTTTAAAAGTTTGGGATCAGTAAGGGTGTTTTTTTTATTTATTTATAAAGAAGTCTCTTTCCTCTCCAGAAATACAGAATAAGAAAAATAAACAGTTATACTGTGAAAAAAACTTGTAATTTAAATTCATGGTTTTTAGTATTTTCAGCATCATTACTCCAGTCTTCAGTGTCACATGATCCTTCAGAAAACAATCATTTTGGAATCATATATATATATATATATATATATATATATATATATATATATATATATATATATATATATATATATATATATATATATATATATATATTTTATTTATTTATTTTTTTTTTATTTATTGAAACTGTGATCATTTTTCCAGGATTTGATGAATAAAACATTAAAAAGTACTGCATTCTTTTTTATCTCGGTAAAGGAGAAGTGCTCACTAACAAAGATTTAGACTGATTTGTGAACAATAAAGAAATAGGCCTTTTGAGTACATAGTAAAAGTCTTAGATCTATTGAGTTCAGCTCATGAGAAGGGGGGAAAAACAAAAGTGTTGCATGTATTGTTAAGTGTATATATGTATATATTTAAGCAGCAAAAAATGTTTTCAACATTGGTAATAAATCTGTTATTAGAATAATTTCAATATACTGTCACATAATTAAATTATATTCTAAAGTATATATATATATATATATATATATATATATATATATATATATATATATATATATATATATATTAAATGGTAATAATATTTTATAATATTAAAGTTTTTTTTCTGTTTTTTTTGGTCAAATAATTGCAGCCTTAAATAAACGAAAGAGACTTATTTAAAACACAAAAAAATCTCACCGATTTGTGTGTGAAAAAACGTTTAAAAGTAAAGGTAATTATATATTTTTTGAAAGAAATGTAAAAACAATAGGCAAACAAGTAAATCTTGCAAATCCTTCGTCTGCATTGTAGAAAACTTATATTACTATGGTAAACGACCAGAGAGATGAGCTGCAGCGATGTTTAGGTTTTTGTGTGCTTGTTGTTGCAACGAACAACGAATATAATTTAAATGTTCCCATTTAACCCGCAACAACACGGTTTGGTTTCTTTTCATAGAAATTATTGTTGCAGAGATTTATGAAATGTGATGGAAAATCCTCGAAGTCGACAAAGAGGACAAACCACACTGCAGAGAGCTCTGCTCGGTCTGGACACTCAAGAGGGCGGAGGTAACGTTATAACGGGTCTTTTGAGTTAAAGTACGAAAAATAAGCAAAGTTACAAAACTACAAAAACTACTCACCGAATATTTAATATGCGTTAATTAGAAAGGATCAGTAATCTTTCACTGGCTGCAAAAAGGCAACAACTGTGAATTCGCCGCTCAAAGTAAATCTGCTACGACATAAAAGCAGGCCACACTTTTTCAAATCAAAAGTCATCGGTTTTATTTTTGTTATAATCCCTTCTCATGTAAACCACGTAACGCTGACCTGCCTAGTGTTAAAAAACCCATCAAAATACTAAATTAAATTTACTGTTTTAACGAGTGATTTTAACGTGTGTATACTTGTATTTTGAAAGAAACATGAACTTTCAAGTTTTTTAACACTGCCTAGTGTTAAAAAACCCATCAAAATACTAAATTAAATTTACTGTTTTAACGAGTGATTTTAACGTGTGTATACTTGTATTTTGAAAGAAACATGAACTTTCAAGTTGCGTCGCACGCCCGACACACGTTAGGATTTTGTGTTGTTATGAACCTTTTTTTTTTTTTTTTAAGAGTTTTCTGTCTAATACCTAAACATATTATAATAGGTGTTTCCTTTGAACGTTTAATGTTACTTTTTGGTCACTGTGGTATTAGAGATATTAAAGTCTCTAAAATTATTTATTAAGTCAACCACTGGGACATACATATCCGTGAAGCTGCATCGAAACTATTATGAAAAGCATATGACTTCAACATGACATGACAGAAACGTGACTGGACTGCGAGGAGACTTTTTTCTGCTCGAATTTACGGTCATAACCAACACACCATGAATTTGCCTGAAAACCAAACCGGCCAGGAGGATTTAAAAATATTATTTATGCAAATTACAAGTTCATACGATTTATCTGCATGTAAAATATCACAGACATAGCGATATTTGCAGTGGTTCTCAAAAAAAAAAAAAAAAAAAAAATCATTTTTTATTTTGTTAACAAAATAAATACTGCTCCACAAACATACGTTTTTGAACAACCGCTGTTCAAAGAAAACAATAAATTTTGTTTCTGTAGTTTAATTTCATTTTTAAGATAAGAGGAGCTTCAGTCCAAATAAATTTAATAAATCAACATTGACTATTATAAGCCTAATACCAAAAAAACATCTCCACTGTAATAATTTTACACTTTACATCAAGGTAGTCCACTATATTAGTCAACATGAACAATTAACACTTCTACAGGCATTTATTAGTATATTAATGATACTTTTTAATGTGATTGTGTAGCTAATGCATTAACTAATGTTAAAATTAAAATGTGAACTTATCGTAAAGTCTATTTTAGATTTATATCATACTCTAAGCTAAGGCTTTTATGCTAATTAATTAAATGTCAT
Source organism: Carassius auratus (assembly GCF_003368295.1). Lineage (NCBI taxonomy): Eukaryota > Metazoa > Chordata > Actinopteri > Cypriniformes > Cyprinidae > Carassius > Carassius auratus. Next base: position 19,995,086 of record NC_039244.1, on the reverse strand, counting down.
GGTTCTATTAGGCGATTTTGGGTCGTTTGTGGAAGTAAAATATATTACAGAAATAAATTATGCCATTTATTTCCTGTCTAAGCATAAGATGCACAAATAGTGAAAGAGAATAAAATGATCTGTATTTCCATCCATACAAATAATTGAATTAGCACTAATTATGATTACATACCATGTGATGGACTTAAGTTGACTACACAGAACATAATAAATTCCTCCTGTCTTTAAAGTAAATGAAGGCACTTGAAATAAGGCACTCGGTCAGAAACAAACGGACAGATTTTTTCTCTTTTTTTACTGCACAATTCGTACATGTCTGAACTGAAAGAACACATTATTAGGCAGCGTGGGATAACTTGGATCAAAACAAAAAGTAAGACAAAAATTACACATCAGTGACAGGACATTTTGAGCTAAGTGAGAATGAGAAAATTAACATGAACTGAAATTAATGCTTTTAATTTCAGTGACAACTAGGGTTGTAATCCAAAAAAAAGGGAAGAAAAAATATATCCAATGTTTCCATTCATTTAAAAGTATTTTGTCTTATACAATATAAACCTCTGCATCAAATACCAATTAAATTTAAACACCCTTTGAAAGAGTAAGGGCTGAAGATGATTTTTACAGGTTTTTAATATTTATATATCGTTATATATTCATATATACAGAGTCATTTAAGTTATTCTTCTCATACAAAAAGAGAAAAGTTGAGACTTTATTCCTCTCGCAAAAGAAGGAAAAAAAGGGGCAGAGTAACTCAAGCTCCTTACCCCTCCCTGCATACCCCACAAGTCCCTTGACATAGACCCATCCTTCTGAAATGAACAATTCCTTTCAACATGCAAGTCGCAGCAGGTCACAGTCAATCCATGTTTGCTATTAACCAGCTGAATCCAAATACTGACAAAGAACAGCCACCATTTTTATGAAAAATGGGTTGTGAGGGCTTAGCCTTTTTCATGCAAACATGGAACATCCTGCTACATTTGATCCTCACCTTCTAGTTAGGCAAAGATCTCGAGGATGTCTATCCAAACGAAAGACAGCGGAAGAAACATGGATTCAACAAATCACTGGCTCGAAGCATATCATCGTCTGCTCTCAATTTTTACGGGACAGGGCTGAGAAGACGACGGTAGTCCGTGGAGAGTTACATTTTTAGCCTTTTGGAACTTCTTCAAGAACTCCATCCAGAATCTCCACCCAAGTGCAAATCCAAAAACCAAAGAGCTGGTGTCAAATCTCTGTATTCAATTTAATAGTCCACAGTAAATTTGGGGAATTGCAGGGCAAAAAACGAAATTAGCAAAATAAACACATTTAATCCAAGTACTGCATGCCCCCTAAGCGCACACTCGTCTTAAGAGCTTCAAAACTCAAAGCAGATCCCTGATTAAAGTGCACTCAGTAGCATGGGAGAGAGGAACGGAGCAAAACAGACAGCTCTGGAACCAGATTAATCAGCTCTTGCTCATCTTCTGCGTCTTCAGTCAGATCTTAGAGAGCATGATTGACCTCAAGAAAATTTGCTGTGCCTGGCTTTAGCACACACACACACACACACATGAGAAGAGAACAAAGACAAGACAGGATTGCATGGCCAGACGAACCATGAGAGTCTATCATTTTGATGAACGAAGATTGCAGTCCAAAAATAACAAACGTCAGCTCAGTCTTTCTTGGAGACCGAGGCAGTTCAGGTCACTGGAGAAAACTGATGAGGCCAGTAAAGGATGGTGCTGGTTTTCTCATCATCTCGATAATCTGCAGAAGAACTGGCTTTGAGTGTCCGTACTGCCCTATCATACTCTGAACACATTGCTGTAAAAGAAAAGCTTCAATCGGAACTGTTTACTATGGCAAAGATGAGAAATTTCCTTGTCTGCGCCTCACAACTGCTGCAGCAAAACGCTGCTTCTAAAATTCATGGTTGTTGATAAACTAAGGCAGCAAAACAGTAGAAGAGGTGATACCGGCTGCGGTCTTCCTTGTGATATGCTGTAAAACTGGGAATGAAATGCGTCTGTGTCCATGTTCGCATAAAACCAGAGTGGTTCATTGTGTGTGTGGTTGCAGATATATAAAAAAAATATGAATTTCAGTATCAGTTCTTCCCCTAGTGATGTCATTTGTGTGTGCGGAGCACAAAGCCAGATTTTGACAAACGTTTCCCTCTCCCTCACACTGTGTGTATGTATATTTAAAGCTGTGTTTGTGTTTGATGCTGGCCTTTCAGTGTCTATTTGTGTACCAGTGTGTTACTAGTATGTATGTGCTTAAATATATGGCAAAGAGCGTATGTGTGTAGCTCAGGAGGACATGCACTGCACATGGTCTGGCCCTCCCTCTTCTTCATCAGAGGAGTCTGGCGAGCTCCAGGATTCATCTGTGTCCCCCTCTCCTCCCTCCCCTCGCCGGGTCTACAAGGGGCGTAACATTGTGAAGCAATCAGTGTATTTATTTTTTTATTGCTATGAAGAGATCAAATCATGTAGAATGAGGTTAGGTTATTCTGTCAAGTAAACTAATAATTTAAAGAAGCATTATGAGGTTATTATAATTATTATTTTTTTTAAACCATGAATAGTAAGAGGGAACAAAAACGTTACCGTTTGAGTGATTACGATTTTATATAGTTATAGAGCAACATGTTGCTTTGCACAAAGTAGAAGGCACTGTATCTTCAATACATATAAATGGACTACACAGTCAAGCTAATAACTGGCATAACTGGAAATGATCTCGAAATCCAAATTCTTACCCGCTGAGGTCTTCGGTTTCTCATGTGTCTCATTAGGAACCAGAGGAGCTGTGTGTCATACTGGTCACCATGACGAACGCTGTCTTCATCACGTTCTCGCTTGTTCTTCTTCATTACCTAAATAGTCATGATAAAATAGCTTTTTTTTTATACCGGTATATATATAAGTTGCCGTCAAATTTTGGATATTTCAGATCGTGAAATGATCATTTTTTATATTTTCAAGTTTTCAACACATAACATAGTCTTAGTCTTATGCCAAGTCTGGGGTCATTTTGAATCTTTAAAATGCTAAAAATTCAGCTTTGCTATAAGAGGAATAAATTGCATTTTGAAATGTATTACAATAGAAAACGGTTGTTGTAATTTGTTTTTAATCAAATAAACACAGCCTTGGTGAGCAAGAGAGACTTGAAACATAAAAAATTATTATTATTTTGTATCGGTGCCTTTGTTTAACAACTGTTTATCTTGATAGTATTTTTTTTATTTATTATTATTATTTGTTTATTTTATGCCTTTGCAACAACATGTAGTCCACAACAATTTTCCTTTCGAAGACAATAAAGTATACTACTACTTCGACTACTACCAAGCATACCTCTTTAAGTCCCTTTAGTGTTGTGGGATTCTCAGCAGTGGGTGCCCACAGCTTCACATCATGGTCCAAACCACTGGTGGCTAAACCTGGAAGATGAGGATGTGGCTCCAGACAATTCACCTGAAAACAGAAAGAGAATATCATTTATATATGATTTTTTTCAAACCAGAAGTTCAATGATCTAGTTCAATTTAATGAAGTCACAGTGCCTTACCACTCCTCCCCGGTCTCCCTCCATAAACTGAACCACACGAGCAGAATTCTTATCCCACAGGTAGATGTGTCCACAGTCACTGCCACTCACAACAAACTCACTACAGGGACCGTAAAAGTTAACTCCCTTCACTGGAGGAGGATTTTCCAGCAGCAGATGGAATCAGAAAAAAAGAGGTGATGGTTAAGAACTTGATTTATATTGGTTATACCATGCATGCAAAAATGTGAAATACACCTTACAATGCAATGAAATCATAGAAAGTCAATAGAAAGTACCTGTAGCATTGTTGCGGTGACCCTTATATCTCCTGCGGTAATCCGCTCCATCACTGTGGCTGGAGTCAAAAAGGTAAATGTCCTCATCGTTGTAACTTGCCAGCAGTTCTGAAACACAGATCAACCGTGACACACTGAATGTTGCTACAACAGATCACGTAATGTAAAGTTTTTATTCAAAGGACACGCAACCATACAACAGTCACTTTCTGAGAGTTAGGTGTGCATATTACCTGTGCCATCATGGCTGTACACTAAACAGGTTATATTTGTTTTGGACTCGCTGGACACCAAGTGAGAGGGACAAAACTTCTTCAGCACACCATTATTATCATGTTCATTTATCTTTCTCTGGTCATAGATCCTATCACATAAAAAGAGGAAGAGATATTGATGCAGGACAACAGTTTTCTGACACGGTGCCATTGGAGAAACAACTGTAACAGCATGACTTCGGTGCGAAGGAGGTGACATGTTATTGAAAATGTTTGTCTCACCTGACATACTGGTCTCTTCCACCCACAGCAAAGTGGTGTGTGTTGGCTGGATTCACGTAAATGGTGTACAGCCCCACCTTCTTTTCACCCTCCTTCACCACCACCAGTTTGCTGAGAGATTTAAAAAAGAAGAAAAAAAAAGGATCGGTCAATATAGCAAACATAGTTCATAGAATCATAGAAATATAGCTTTTGTAACATGTAACAAAAGTGTGTAATGTATCCTATGAATCACAGTATGTACTATGTACACTTACTGCAATCCTACCTTGAAGAATAAAAATAAAATTTTTAGAAGTTTGAATGTAAAGAGATATTTTTCTATAATGCCAGTAATTTTTAGGTGATCTAAAGGTTAAAACATTATAATTTCTATAATGTGACAAAACATATGAGAAGAAGAAGGGAACATGATTGTAAGCCAGAATATCGAACACATTAAATTTTAGGCTGCAGGTTAAAAATGTGTCTAAATAAAGAATGACAACCAGGGCTGATTCTAGTATGAGCTGGCGAGCTGTTTTTATAGTAAGCGTGAAAATAGATCACATAAGAAGATATTTTTAAGGGTGAGTAGACCCAATTTAGCACTAATAAAGTGGGTCTACTAATGCTCTTGAACCATTTTTTTTAAATAATTTTAAAGAAGTCTCACAAAGGCTACATTTATTTGATCACAAATACAGTAAAAACAGTAATATTGTGAAATTCAAAATAACTGTTTACTGTTACTCCAGTTAGGTGTGCTCCGATCACGATCGGCCGATCGTTAATGCGCATCTCGTCAGTAAAGCCGGTTCTCTAATCAGCCGTTAATTCCATCAGGTGCGTGATTTCACATAGAGCAGCTGTTACTACACAGAGCCGTTGTTAACTGAGAAGATGCGCCAAAAAACGCTGAAAATGAAGTGGATTTGCGCATCTTCTCTATTAACAATGGCTCTGTGTAGTAACAGCTGCTCTATGTGAAATCAGGCACCTGATGGAATTAACCGCTGATTAGAGAACCGACTTTACTGACGAGATGCGCATTAACGATCGGCCGATCGTGATCGGAGCACCCCTAACTCCAGTCTTCAGTGTCCTTCAGAACTTGGTGATCAAGATATATTTCTTATTAATATCACTGTTGGAAACTGTGTTTGTGTTTTAAGGAACCTTTTCAAGATTAAATATTCAGGATAGAAAGAACATTATTTAATGGAAACAGGATTTTTCTTTTACATTATAAATGTTTTTACTCACATTTTTATCAATATAATAAATCTTTATAGAATACAGGTACTCATTTCTTTAAAATGAGTACCTGTATTCAGCGGGTCTTACTGACCCCAAACTTTAAACTGCTGGGTTTATCATTTTGTAACTACATACTAGAGTTTTTAATAGCATTACTTCTCTGAAGCAGTGTAATAATTAAACTATTTCCAAACAATTTCCCCACATTATTTAAATGAATAACAAAAATATAAAAGTACCACTGTTAAGTAAGCCATATAATCAATAACCTGTGAGAAAAGCTTCCACTGACTCATAGAGCTGCTCAAACAATTTTTTGTAGGATTTCTAATCCTGTCACTGTTAACTTGTATCAATCTTAGGCTGTTTGTGACATGACTGTGCACTCACTTGGCAGGTCTGTCTAAACGCAGGTCAATGCCGAACACTACTGCATCTTCACCAGCGGAGAGGAAAGAGCAGGGAGAGTCTGGCTCCAGTGCAAGCTGAGAGAGAGAGAGGGGGGGGGGGTTACTTTATCACAAACATTCACATGTGACTTTTTAATTGCAGTCTCTTTTTAGAACTTACAATAGCAAAACTGATAATTTTTATTGATTTATTGCATGATGTTCTTTGTTTTTGCACCATGAAAAGACTGAATGCTTGATACCGATTGGGCAACAGATGTTCCAAGCTGTTGATTAATGAATGTATGTGACTGTAAAACAGATTTCAAACCTGTTTGGTTTGAGGTAACCATGAAAAAAGTGAATACAATTCAATTTTGAAAATGAATATACACACCAGAATAATGGCCACAAATTTCAAGTTATCATTCATTTTCACTAATTGGTCTGTCATAAATCACTCCTATTAAATATAGAATTAAACAAAAATGTTCTGGTTGTTCATACCTTATGGGCTGCACCTTTGTGCTGAGCCACTCTTTTGGTGTTCTTGCAACGTTGTGTGGCAGAAAGCTCGGCCACTCTGATCTGTCCATCTCGGGCACACATGGCCAAAGTGGAGTCACCACTGTTAGGGAGGAACTTTGCCTGGGGACAGAATAATTAATAATAGAATGCATTGATTCAAATCTATACATTTTAATATATTCTTCAAGACATCTGAAACTAAGATTTAACAACTTTAGTGGAAACACAAAAAAGAGGCCTCTGTCCAACAACATGTTGTACACTGATGTGGCTTTTATGGTGGTTATTTAACAGATTTAAAAAAATAATAATTTTTTTTTAAGTATACCACTGTTGAAAATTTTGTGATCAGTACAATTTATAAGGAAATTAATAAATTTTTCAGTTAAGATGCATTCAATTGATCAAAAGTGACAGTAGAGACTTCAAAACATTTTAAATAAACTTTCTATTAATCAAAGAATCGTGAAAACAACATCACTGCTTCCACAAAAATATTAAGCAGCACAGCTGTTTTCAACATTTCTAATAATAAGATATGTTTCTTGAGTTAAAAAAACTCAACTGTCCAAATTACTTTTTAAAATATATTAAAATAGAAAACAGTTTTTTTTGAATTATAATTATATTACTGTTTTTATTGTATTTTTGATCCAATAAATGCAGCCTTGTTGAGAAGGCGGCTACATTTACACTAGTGCATAACTTTTGTCACGGTTATGTCTGTCGTTTACACTACATTTTCGACCATTGAAAATGGAGACTTTCCAAAATGCTGCAGACCCCCAGTAGTTTGACAACTCAGACATTGTGATTTGGTGTAAACTGGAAATAATATGGACTTTTGAAAATAATGGTGTGGCTGCTTACACTCGCTCTTTTTATCCTTAAAGCGTTAGTTCACCCAAAAAATAAAGTCGTAGTTTTTGGTATTTTTGGACAAAAATTTATTTTCGATGTTTCAAAAAATTCTAACTGACCCTCTGATGTCACATGGACTACTTTTAATGATGTTTTTCTTACCTTTCTGGACATGGACAGTATGCCGTAAACACAGTTTCAGTGGAGGGACTGAGAGCTCTCAGACTAAATCTAAAATATCTTAAACTGTGTTCCAAAGATAAATGGAGGTCTTACTGGTTTGGAACAACATGAGAGTGAGTTATTAATGACATTATTTTCATTTTTGGGTGAACCAACCCTTTAACAACCGTGTAAACGATAACATCATGCTCATTGTTATACCTGCATGAATGGTCATGTGACATGCATTTTTGGTTGTGTAGTGTGGACAGAGATCGTTTCTGAAACGTAGTGAAAACACAAGTGTAGACGAAGATCGTTTTCATTTTAAAAGGCCGTTTGAAAACGAAAACACACTAGTGGAAACTTGTTGACTCCAAATTTTAGAATAGCAGTGTTACAGTACAGGAACATTTTAAAAATGTTGTTATTTTCTAACAAGACAACAATGTTTGCCATAACAGACCTTAAATTTGGAGTGGAACAGAAATATGCCACATTTCTAATCAAGATTCTAGAGCTTTTTCACCTGAAAGACATTGCTCTTATGTCCACTGTCAAATTCCAACTCTGCCCTTCTGCGAGCCCAGTCCCAGATCACCACGCGGAGGTCATCGCTACCAGAAGCCAGGCGGGTGCCAGAGGGGTTAAAGTGGAGGGTGTTCACGCAGCCTGTGTGTCTCTCCAAACGGCCCTGCAGTTCCAGCCTCTGAACTAGACCTCGCGCCCCACACACCCTCCTCACAAACTGATGTGAATGACTTCCAATCTCTCGGGCACGCAGTGACGGGACCGCGCACCAAGAAGGGCGACTCAGGTCACACAGGTCTGCTCCCAGCCAGGCTTCCATGGCTTGCTCATCTTCTTCCTCAGCATCCTCTTCCTCCTCCTCCTCTTCTTCTTCTTCATCATCATCATCATCTGAACTGGAAGAGTGGTGTGTGGCTCCACCACTGGGTCGATTCCTCTTCCTGGTGGATCTCTTACTTTCATCTTTTCCCCGCTCTCGCTGCCCTCCTCCCTCACTCTCTCTTTCTCCTTCTTCAGTGAGAGAGTACAGACCACTGCCATCCATACTGTCAGTGTCCTCCTCTTCTCCTGGCCCCTGTTTCTGCTCAGAGTTTACCATCGGTCTTTCCTGACCATCCTCACTTCCCTCTGGGGCTGAACTCAAATTTGCTGTCAAGAGAAAACTTCAACAATTAGTGGAGCACTGCTTATTTGCATAACCCTCTGTCAAGGTAACTCTAACATTATCAGAAGATTCCATAACAAATACACACAATCATTTTAAGGTCTATTCTTTAATTAATTAAAACTTTTATTCAGCAAGGATGCTCAAAAATGACAGTAAAAACACTTAGGATATTACAAAGGAATTCTATATCAAATAAATGCTGTTCTTTTGAACTTACTATTCATCAAAGCATCCTGAAAATTTTTACTGTTTAATGGTTTCCAGAAAACTATTAAGCAACACAACTGTTTTTTAACATTGCTAATAAAAAGAAAAGTTTCTTGAGCACCAAATTAGCATATTCGATGATTTCTGAAAGATAATGTGACAATGAAGACTGGAAATGCAGGTTTGCCATCAAAGGAATAAAAATAAAAAAATATATATTTTTTTAATTGTAACAATATTTCACAATATTACTAGCCTTGTTGAGTGCAAGAGATGTCTATTAAAACATTTTTTTAAATCTTACTGACCCCTAAGTCATGCAGAGTAGTGAATATGACAGTTAGGGCTCTATTTGGCTCCATACCTGAATCAGGACTGGTCTGGGTCTCTGGCGCTGCAGATGTGTCTGCCTCTTCTCTATCTTCTCCAGGTTCTGGATCATCAGAACCACCTGGTAAATTAAGCCCCAGACATAAAAATTGGCTACTTTTGCCATCATTGAATACATCAGAGATTATGAGCATTTCACCCAAGATTTTATTCCCTCTCATGTCACATTGACCTCATTTTATTAATTTTCTTCCGTGAAGCACAAAATGATATGTTATAATGGATAATAATGTCAACACTGCAGTTAGTGACCTAAATGTTAGTCTATTCCTCGGACAAATATCATAGGACTTCGGAAGATATGTAATAATAAGAATAAATTGCATAGACTTTTGTTAGAATATTTCAGGGTGATTTTTTTTATTTTTTTTTACTTTCCTTATATGGAGAATGAGGCACTCTGCTTAAGATCTTTTGTAGTTCAATCAATAAGAAAACAGTATTGGGATGGTACCGCACAAGGACAACATTTTCAGTTTTGGGTATACTTTTACTTAATGCTTAACTTACCATTTGGGACACTGGATTTACCATCTGTATCGCACATTCTGTCCAACTGTCCCTTCTGACAGAAGAGACCCTATAAAGAGAAAATAGAAAATGGCTTTCTTTAATCAATCACACACTGGATAGTCACCAAATAACATTATTTTCAACACATAAAAAAAAACTTGAGAGTTGAGGGTACGGTTAAAGAATTCTTGACGGATCATTTAATGTTAGTATTTCATATAGTCGATGATTACTAGAGGTCTGAACGAAATGCAGTCTTCAAACTGACAAACATAAAAAGGCATTACTGCCCTTTTGACATATTTAAAAGGTGCTGACCCATCCGGTGACTGACAGGATCCCTGACATCAGCTAAAAGTGGCAAAATAAGCCTTGCATAGTAAATAGCTGGCATTGTAAACACCTAAGTTGCCTCTAATCGCAAAACCCATAACATTACCTTGTACAGTAACAACTGAATCCAACTGCAGACGACCCTTACATAGCAACTTAGAAGTGTTTGTGCATTAGTGTTAATGCCACAACAACTTGAGAGTGCGCAGTAAACTGTCTGCGACAAGCTAGTGTGCTAACTAATCTTAGCACTTGCTTTTGTGGCAGTATCCTGGTCAAAAATAGAAAAGCTGCTGGCTAGTTTTGCACGCGCACACGGATGTTGGCAAGCAAGTAGTTGTACAGGTTCTACAGTTTGAAACAAAGAGAGATATATTCTCAAAATTACAAAAACGTCATGACGAGGAAATATGTTGTAATGTGTCGTGCACTAAAAACACGAGTTCAGCACCTCAATTTCGGATCTGATATGAGTGCTGACCCGAGCTGACAACATGTAAACATTGGTCGTTGCGAGAAAATGGAGAGCTAACTAGCGAGAGGTGTTACCTCTAACGTTACTGTAGGCCCAAAATCTCCGCACTTGTTAATCCTCTGCGCAGATTTCCCTTCCTTCACCTTCGAGTCACGCGGAAACAAAAGCTCGACACATTAGTTAGTTGTGCCCTCAACACACTCACGCACCGGCGATCCAAAAGACCCGCAGTTTTAGGTCACGTTTTGGTCGTGCCCGCAGTGTTTATGTTTTCGTTAGCGCTTCTATTTTTTTCCTCTTTCTTTTTCCGGCAAGTCGCTCGTTCTCCGGAAGTGAGTCAAGATTCATAAACACAGCGGCGCTACACACTGATACATGTTTTACATTTATTATGTTCACACTAAAAATACACAAACACTAAGCTATGTATTACGAATCCGCCATTTACATTTATGAAGATGATTTTAATTATAATATTCCGAAAATAATCACAAAAGTATCATCATCACCATCATTATACTAATTGGAAAGCAACCTATTTATAAAAGTAAAAGAAATGGCTAACATATCTTAAAATATTAATACGATTCATTAATTATAATAATCATGAATGCAAATAAATAGTAATAAATGAATAAATTAAAATAAATTTATGCATTTAGCAGACGCTTTTATCCAAAGCGACTTACAGTGCATTCAGGCTATACATTTTTACATATCATGTGTTCCCGGGGAATCGAACCCCCAACCTTGCGCTTGCTTGCTTGCTCGCGTGCTCTACCAGTTGAGCTACAGGAATAATAATAGTCATAACAATAAGTTTTCATAATAATATTTTATCATATTATAATTGTAATCAAGAAAGTAGTAGTATTGTCATACCACTTCATCATCAGCAATAAAAACAGCAACATAACCTGTTTATACAGATAATAATATAGCCCAATATCTATTCTTCTGAGAGAGAGAGAGAGAGAGAGAGAGAGAGAGAGAGAGAGAGAGAGAGAGCGCAGGGGCGTGTTTACCGGGATGAGAGATGCAGATTTCAGTTCTGAGCATAATATTCTCGGTTCAGTTGTTCTGAGATAATTTTAAAGCACTTTGACAAAAAAGGAGATATTTCATTTATTTAGTGTTTCGGAATCACTCTACAAATTCTCTGCGAACCCAAGACATTCGACTTCTCTCAGAACTATGAGTGAGGTGAGTGTTTTGTTTTGTTTTGTTATTTTAAATCTGATAAACCAGAGTTGCTTAAAAGTAAAAATAATAAATATCTATAGTATTACGCTCAATGTGAATATGTTCTTTGTTGAGGCCAAAAAAAGGGTTAATAACTGAAATCCTTTGAGCTATGTAGGTTGCATTGAAGAGTAACGTTACATTGCTTTAAGACACCTCAAAATTTTCTTCAGTAAAGATGAGAAATATAAAAGAGTTATGTTTTTCATCTTTACTGAAGAGAAATTAGAGCTGGCTTGACAGCTAAGCCATCCCTTTATATATTTTGCAATGCATTTTACAGCGCTTTTTTTACTCAATTAAAAATATAAATCTTTAAGATTCCCGTTTTATTATGAAAATGCTTTACATTCATTTTGTGTGTCCTATTAATTGCCAATTAATAAGTGGCTCAGGGGAGCTTGACCTTGCTGATATGAGCTTGGCTAATTAGCAGATGGGGATTGTGCCATGGGCTCATGTGTATTAATGATGTGTGAGAGTGAAACTAAGGTAAGGTAGCAGAGAAAAAGTAATGGACAACTGGGCACCAGCCGGCTGGTTATTGTTATCCCATGCCCCCCATCATCATGTCTTTTAAATGTGGAAGCCAGAAGTGTCAAAAGTCTTACCTCCATAATACTCAAATAACCAAGTTTTTGCATATTATAGGATAGAAAATAAACAACAGAACTACATATAGGAAGAACATGAAAATTCTTGAGACGAAAGTTGTCATGTTTTTCCGCTCTAAGGGATTTTATCTGGCAGCTCAGAGAGAGTGGTGGATTTTTGGATGCCTTAAAACATACTAGAGAGGGGAAGCTGAGGCAGGTTCAGAGTAAGGGTAAGGTGAAGAGGTTCTCTCGTTAAAAAAAATGGCTGCAGAGATTTGCATTTGAAAAACTCCTTTGCAGCAAGACAGTGGATAATATGTGTGTGTGTTTAGGTAATGTTCTATTTCATCTCCCTTGATGACATTTTCTGTGCTCTATAGATAAACTGTAAGAAGTATTTACAGTATATTAACCGCTTAAAGTAAATATCTTGGAGTTTCTCAGGTTAACTGTCAATTTGTTGCTGAAAGTACACATTCAAATCAATTAAGTAACACAATAAATACATGAACATACATTGACACATTTTGGATGTTGGTGTCTATATGAATAACTCAAATCTAGGGCATCATCTCAAGGCTAATTTATTCTCTTAATTGAAGAAGCAAGGTCACAGATGAATGCATTTTGGCCTCAAGTAGTTTATTCATGATGTGCACATTGAAAAGGTAACATAATGATGGTGACGGATTCTCTCTTTAACAAAAATACAAAAGCACACTTTCCTTTAAAATATATCAAACAGATAAATATGATATTTGTGGACCATAAATTGGGTCCCTGCTCTTCAACTACAAATGTTATCATGGATTAATGAATTTAAAAAATAATAAAGAATATACACACACACATATAAAAACCCAGCGCGCATCTTATGGGGATCCTCTCCAGGGTTGAGTGCCGCTGTACCAGATTGCACACAGAATTGAAAAAGAGGGTTAAACCGATGGGGTTTAAGGGGTCTTTATCACTCAGCGACTTAACACACAACTCATAAAGCCCACATCAGCTTTCAATTTAATGGAACCTAAAACCAGACCACATAAAAATTCACAAATGTTGTTATTTTTGTTTATACTGCATGCTTTCACACAATGATAAACCTGGTAGTTGCCATCTCTTTCTTACAGAACAGTTCATCTAATCCTCCCAACAGCACCCAGGGGCCCGCCACAGACAAAAAAGGTGAGTTTATGCATTTCATTACACCATGTTAGTATTTTTCACAATTGATTTCTTGAAAACCTTCATGCTTTGTTCTCCACAAGAACTGTATAGTTACAGGTTTATATTTGTACAAATATATGTGTAACCACAAAACAGGTGTCTACCAGTGCAGTCTGATTTTTATCTGTTTTTACTATTTTTATCGTTAAGGATCAGTTGAGTTCTCTCTCTCCATTCTCTTAACAAAAAAGTGCACATGCATATACATGAGACCTCAAGAATGCATTCGCTCAGGAGACAGTTCTTTATTGCAGTTTAGTGTAGGTTGGTTATTCCCATAAGGTCAGTGTATATTCGGCTGGCTTACCCTTTCATCTCACCAAAGCTCTAATGTTGCAAGTCCCATCAGATAATTAAATAAGCTCATAATAACTTAAAGGAGCATTTAATTTAAAAATAAGACCTTTTGAAGAATGTTTCAGCTGGTTTTGTCCATACAATAGAAGTCAGATGGAGTCTGACTTATCCCTTTAAAGCTGAAGTGTGTCATTTGTGTGCCTCTAGTGACACCAAACAGAAGTGCAAAAATTGGTTGAATAAAAATTTTTGCAAATGATGTGTTGCAGTGATTATGTATTTTTGCAAGCCACCTCCGAAGTCAGCATCTCCCTGGTTTGCCTCGACAAAAACCCAAAAGGATTTTTTTACACTGGCTCTTAGATTATTGCAACAAAATTCTTACGTTTTGTTCATAATAATAATCTTCACAAATGAACACAAGAATTTGAAGGCTAAATGCAATCATAAAAATTCATTAAAAAGCTAAACATAGGATATAAACCAATTATGTCGCAGTCACATAACTTTAACATCACCACCATTAAACTTCGAACAACTCTTTTAGTCTTTATTTAAAATGTTATGTTGTTTAACAAATATATATATATATATATATATATATATATATATATATATATATATATATATATATATATATATATATATATATATATATATATATTGTAGTAGCTGAGTATAGTGAGTAGATGAGTACCTGCTTAGCGTTAAGACATTAAATGCTCCCAACAAACTCTTTAGCTTTCTTTTCAAGATAGGTAAAACTTTAAAATAAAAGTTCTGTGGTATTAAAATGTATAAAAAATTTATTAAACAGGATTTAACCTGAATTGGGATTGTTTCAAAAATGAAAGAAATAATTTTACTGTGTCACTGACATTGTCAATGTTTCTGTCATGTGTGACTCAGCCCCCCAGGAGAAACCGGTGGACAAAGCAGGGAAGAACCCTACACAAGAACCTGAAGAAGAGATCGACATTGATCTGGATGCGCCAGAGACAGAAAAGGCAGCTTTGGCAATACAGAATCAGTTCAGACGCTTCCAGAAAAAAAAGAAGTAGAAAAGGGAAGAATGAATGAAAGAATCAGTGCAGAGGATAAAAACACCTTCCACAATATTCAAAATGGAAAGAGATTTAATAAGGAATAGATAGGGAAAAGGGAAAAGTCAAGTGTGGGTGGGAAATTAGGGGTTTGGAAAACAAATGATAGCCCAGTAGCATCAGCATGCTGGGTTGATTAGAGTTTAAGACATAAGAACAGGGGAGGATTCTCACTTGAGGTTTTGTTCTTGTTGTATTTGTCTAGATTTGTCTTCATCCTTTCTCTCCTCTCCTGTAGACATAAATATAGGTAGGAGCATCAGTTACTGACGTGCAACATTATCTATTATTTAATATATTCAGTATACAATGATGTAACAGAACAACAGAACAAATCAAACGCTGTATGAGTTAATATTATTTGAAGGATCTAAACATTAATTAACGGTTGGGTTTTTAAACTAATGTTAACAAAGATTAATAAATACAGTAACAAAGGAACTGCTCACTGTTAATGTAATTTAATGCATTATTGTAAACCTAATTGTAAGGTATTACCGGAATTTCTATATATCAACAGCAGACCATAAGATTAGTTGATTAAAAAAAAGCTATATTAACCTGGCATAACCTAACAGAAGGATTAGCAATAGCCATATCTTGCATATTTCTGCAATGTGGACAAGGATTTAATCAAGACACCGTATAAAATTATGTAGTTTGATATTGTCAATTGTATCCCTATATTAAACTAGGCAAATAACCTTGAAATACAAGTGAAACAGGCACAGTTTAACATTTTTGTTCAGTTTACTGTATTTTACCGGCTGGTTGAATTTAGCACAAGGTCAAGAACCTTTTTAAAGCTCGTCAAACTCACTAAAATTAGCTAAATGCCTTTTGCTTTAAATCCAGAATTTACCGACATGCAACAAGACCCTTGAATTATTGGGAACTGGTGATTCAAATGGAGATGATTATCAAGGAAAGTGTTACATTTTGATCTATTTTAAGTGTCTTTCTCGTTCTCCTTCCCCTATAATTAAAACAGTCTCTACAGATATCTCAGAATAGCTGATATTAATGAGAGCAGTCTATAGACGCTCAAGATGATCTCACAGTTAATGGGACAAATGATGTCTGTAATTGCATTGAGACAGGCCTGATGAAAATGTCATTTGTCTTTTATTGTTCTCAAATAGTCACTGACAATGCAATAACTGAATACATCTGTTATGATTCTGTACGTATTATATGAAGTGTGACACATTTTATTGTTGAACAGTTAGAACAGACAAAATCTGTCCTGTATTGCCCTGTACTTCTTTTCCTGTGTGTGTGTGCTTATGTCTACTTCAGTGCTCTAACCCATACTTATTTCTTTTTTCTCTGTGTGACTCAAATATATGCTTCAGTAAAAAGAACTGTATGTCCTGAGCTGCATTGTATGTCCTAGGTCGATGAGTCAGTGGTCATATAAAGTAAAAAGCATTATATAACATTCGTTTTTTTTCCATCAAACATATTTAATGGATATTGGAAATGCATATTGCAAGTAAATATTGCTTGTAGGTTGCAAACTAAAATACTGTGTTTAAGAAGAACATTAATGCAGAAAAAGCATTAAGCACAAAGTGAGGGGGTATTTTTTATAGCTTTATTTCTAGTTCTTTGCTGTCCCCGAAATGAAGCACATTCATGATTTGCTTAATTTAATCATTTAATGAATGCAAGTTTACTCATGTTTGGTTCTGATGTGTAGGACAGTGCAAATATTTAGCTCTCAAATGTCATATGAAATCGTGTGTGAAGGGATAATGCCATCATACTACAATAGTAAACAAATAAATAACACCATATAAACTGTGAATACCCTAAATACCAAACACGTATAAACATACTCTTCAACAGCAGAGGGCACCTTCTCCACTTCTTTCAGACTTAGTCCTAAATGTACACACAAGAAGAGAAACATGAGGCCCCATGGTCCATGAGACACTGTAAGGCAGAGAAGCATCCTCAGTCACACCTCTACCTGTGACTTATTGCTCTGCTGCAGGTGGATTTTATCAGAGGCCCTTGGACTTAAATGTTATCAAAAAAAAAAAAAGCTCAGTGCTGTTTTTGGATGCACTAAATGGAAGGAAATTGTCGATAGTAGATAAATGCTAATCTCAATTTCGGAGTATGCAGAATAAACTTGAGGAAACATCTCAACTTAACGACTTGACTGCCTTTCGGAAAATCTTCAACATGTTGGCCAATAAAGACTCATTTTAGATTGAATAAATTGGTGTTTTAAAAGACAAGTGCTAAAAAATGAGACAAGACAAGGGCTTTACTAAAAAAATACAAAAACTCATTTTGCATAAAAAAAAGAGGGAAAATTACTACATAAAGCATTCTGGCAATAAATGTTAAATCAAACAAACTACCTACTAATTGACTGACAGAAAACAGAAAATGTATATTATATATATATATATAATTTTTTTTTTTTATAAACAATTGTATGATTACATTATTTTTTGGACAGGACCATGATTCAAACTTGTGCCACCTGCACATACCCCAGAGATTCATGTGACTTGGAACCTATGGTCCAAATAACTGTTCATTTAAAGTTTCCACACTCAAAACGTGAAACTGAAACAAGTTGTAAACCACACTAGCCAACTGTGAACATCTTAATTATAGACTATAGGTTGTGGGCAACATCTGTGTAAAGTCTTTCTTTTTATATATTCTAAATCACTTCAAGTCTTATCAAATATAATGGCTTCTTCCCACTCTCCTTTTTTTCTTTCAAATCTTTGAATTTAGTGCTTTTGTTGTTTCGATATATTAGCTCACTGAAAAGATTCTTTACCATTGACTTGTCTCTTTGACTACTCATTTTATTTATTTTTTAGGGTATATTTCTCGGAATCTCCTCTCTTGCATGGTTCATTTGCCATGGCACAGTTTTCTGGTCAAGTTTCTCCTCCAACTGATCTATTTCTTCCTCAAGTAGAGCCAGTTTAACAGGATCTGACTCACATTGGTCTTCATCCTCCTCCTCTTCCTCATATTCTTCCACTTCGATTCCATCCATGGTCTTTTGAAGCTGAGTCTTCACTTTGTTTAGTTCCAGTAGGCCATGTTGAAGCTCTTCGCAGACTTCCCGGATCTTGGAGGCAAATTTGGTCTTGGCACCTTTGTGAAGTTCATTGGAGTCTTTGGCAAGAAAGAAGACATCCAGGGCGAGGAAGAGAGTGGACATGACCCCTGTGGTGATACTGATGGCCTTGGCGGCTTTGGCAGCACCTCCTGCAACACCTAGAACTTTCACAGTGTTGATAAGCCTATCAGTGTTTATCAAAAGGGCTTTACCTGCTCGTCCACCTTCTTTCATTACATGCTTTATGTTACGGCTAAGACTAGTGTTGACCACACTCTCAGAGTACCCCTTAAAATCCCATTCCTGCAGGGTGTTCATTCCTTCCTACCAACACAAAAGAAAATTCAGAAGTGAGATGCAGATAGACAGACAGCCAGATAGACAAACAAATGGAAAGCCAAACATACTTGCATGAACTCCAGACAATCTCTGATGTTACTGATCTCATCCTGGTAGCCTTGGATCATCTTCTCCACCTTCTTGCGATCCATTTTGGACTGAACAGCATCCGTGATATTAGCAGTGGCTGAGGTGATGCTTCCAGCTGTTGCCACACTGATACCCACTGCAGTGACGATAGTGGAAGTGCCAAAGGTGAAGGGTGCCAGGATGAGGCCAGTAATGGTGGCTATGCTCCCTGCCACACTAGCCACGCCCCCTCCTAAAGCTGCGCTCACGGTCTTCTTATGGAAGCTGTCAGCAGTGTCCGCCAGAGCAAGCAACTCTAAAATGCGATGTTGCAAAGAAGCTCCATGTTGGTTGAAAAGGCTGACAAAGAGACGGGCCGCCATAAACACACGGTCTGCAACAGCCTCGACAGCCCTGGCAAAACATTTTAAATCATTGGTCACTGGCGGCAATTAGAAAATGTATCTAAATAAATCCATCTACTCACAGCTTCCCGTCTTCCTCCTGAAAATTTGCAGTTTTGTTCCATTCACTCCAACCTGTCAAAAGTCAGTAAATTATATGAATTTTCTGTAACACTTTAGAATAGGTAACACTTGTTAACTATTAACTATGACATTTCTCTCAATAAATTCTTAATTTGCTACTTATTAATAGTTAGTAAGGTAGTTAGTTGTTAGGTTTAGGAATTGGGTAAGATTAGGGATGTAGAATAAGGTTAAGTAGAATAAGGCATTAATATGTTCTTTATTAGCACTAATACATGGCTAATATTCTAGTAATATTCATGTTAATAAGCAGCTAATAGTTACCTAGTGTTACCAAATTGGGTATCAGTGATTTAAACTACATATAGTAACAGGGATGAGGAACAATGATTGACCAATTGTCCAGCTGACTAATTTTAGTCGACTAAGATTAAAGAGGTTCATCTACTTTTTTCTTATATATAAGCCTTTCTTTAAGAAAGTTTAACGGGCTGGTTTTCTAGGAGACTAGCCATTTTTGAAAACGTATTTTTAACTTATGTCAATGTAATCAGGTAATTTGACCCAACTGACCTTGAACAGTTTTCCACCAGTCCATCAGGTCATCATCCTGTGAAAAGAGAGCAAGAAAGAAACAAAAGGTTAAAATAGATTTCATAATTACCCCAATTTAACATTATTGCATCATAATAAAACTGTAATATACCGCATTTGTCTCTAATGAATTTAAATCTGTTGGGTAGGCAGCCATCTCCACTGGCAGGATTTCAAAAGTGCAGTCCTATAACATTCAGAGAATAAGAAATTACCCAAACATCATGTGATGGCATAAGGTGATATTGATACACCATAGAAGGAGTGCAATAAAACGTAAAAGACTGCAGATGTGGCCAGAGCAATAAACTCCAATGTCCAGAATCTACACTCATTCACATACTGATACAATAATTCACCTCATTTGTCCCCAGTTGCGGCATTTTCGTTGGTTTCTCAATCATATACTCTTGATCTGAACCCTATATAAAGATTTTAGAGAATGATAATAGATTTTAGTCTGATAATTAAATATCAAGTGATATTTAAAAATAAAAGTGTTAACACTACCTGCGTACTGGATGAAAACATGGACATTCTAGGTAGAGTTTTCTTCACTCTAAATGACACGACCTGAAAGGATGTTAACACCAAAAGAGTTTATGCAAAATACCTGAACTGAGACTGTAAATAGGTGCAAACAATAAGCCCAATTCCACTATTGTTTGTGGCAAGTGGAATTAAGGGCTTTTATTTTCTGGCAATATTCGTGGCAACACATACTGATTTTTTGACACTCAGGAGTGAAAACGAATGCTCCTCTGCATAAAAAGTGAGAGAAAGGCTCACCTTGCTATTACTGTTAGAGAGTTTCTCATCATTACATTTTCTGGGCACTGCAATAGATTTCTACCAAAGAGAGGAAACAGTTCAGCATTTATTACTCAACATAACCTACTTTGCAGGCAATTTAAAATCCCTTAAAAGTACCTTTTCAATCCCAGTGTCCAAGAACGTATAATCCCAGTCTGTAAATTCATTATGCGAACTTAGCGGATCCTACATATGAAGTAAACATTTTTATTTGATTAAAAATGGTATTAAAGTACATGTTAACTGCGAACATGTCAACGAACTACTGTAAATCCAGCAATAAGAAGAGGAGGCTGCTTCACCGTTTCAGCAGGAAAACGTAATGCTGGTTTTGGGGAACTGCGGAAAGGGCCACTTAGCTTCCCTGAGTTATCCTGTAAAAAAAGGAAAGTAACTGTGAAAAGCAGGTGACTAAGCAATTACAACAATATAAATATATTCTACTGTATATAATATAAATAAAGGGTCATGATATGCACCTTTAAGTTGTTGTTAGAGATATATAAGAGATTGTCATTACTGGCAAGCAGTTTAATGTGTAATGGTGGGCTGTCCTGCAAGAAGAACGCTTGTAACTACTGTGCATTATCAAAAGGAAGGCAATGATAGCAATGCAATATATTTTACAAATACTACATTGAACAGACAGTCATATGTTAATTTTTTTGTTGTTGTAGCAATATGCAGTACCTCTTCATAAGTATCATCAGATGTTTTGAGAAAAGAAAACAGGGAATTTCCCTCCTAAAGAAATTAATCTGAGAGTTAGAATTAGATTTTGTGTGACTTTGAATTCATTATGGCCATTGTGATTGATCTTACGGAACCTCAGAGGCATTATAGCTTACAAGACTGTCACTGCCTGGAAAATCATCACTTTTCAATTCTGGTTCTTCCTGTAAAGAGACAGAACACCACCACATTATACAAAGCTTAAATCGTAATTTGCAAAGTATTGCAAAAAGCAAACTTTAAGACATGCATTTAAGAATTAATAAATGCATGAACAAGACTGCACTTTTGTAACACCTTGGTGGTGTTGTTTTGTGTTTGGTTGTGATTGTGGGCTGAGAGATCTCCATGTTGTAATGATAGCTTTTCCTGTTAAGAAAGAAAGAAGAAGATAACCTCAGACAGTACACAGTATTCAGAAGCTAAACCAAAGACAAGCTTTAAAACTGTAGGTAGCATTATTCTGTGTAATGTGTAACATAAAAGCATAAATTTTACTGTCTCTGAACAGTAATAAAATAAAATAAAACTGCGTTTTGTGGACACGGGGTGGATCATCTGAGCTGTGGAATTGTCAATCTATATATATAGATTTTTTTTAAATCCAAACCTATTGTGTCATTACAAACTTTGTGACTTATTGTATTGTATAATGTATGGAGCACATTTTTATGTGCAAAGCATGTATGTAAGCCACAAAACAGATGAAAATGGATATTAACAACTAGGGGTGGTGAAAAAAATCGATTATTGATTAATCGCGAGTATTTTATGGACGAGTATGAATCGATCATTACATTTTCAAAAATCGATTATTTTTATTTTTTAGCATTATTTTATTTTGTAAAAAAAATTATACCGGGAGTTGAACGTCACGAACGCGCCCAGTTCCAGTTAGCAAGCAGCCAGAACAGGTGTGTAAAATGGAAAAACCAGGAGCGAGCAACCAGCCGAACCACCCAGCTCCATCTGGGCTCAAAGCAAGCGTGTGGATTTATTTGGGTTTTCATGGCAGGAGCTCTAACCCTCTTGGCGCCATGGTCGAGTTTACTCGACAAGATGCGGCACTGAATAAAACCGGCCGATTTTGTCAAATAGGGTGTCAAATTTCACGCGACCTCCCCTGCACCAGATAGCAGACATGTAATACTTAATCTCTGACTCAAAATAACGTAATGCTCCTTAACAAAATCTTCGAGAGCGCATTGAATAAGTGCGAAAAAAAAGCGGAGCTAGTGTGAGAGTGAGCCATTTTATCTGACCAATGTTGTCAACGTCAGCGAGTATTGGCATTAGATTATTATTATTATCATTATTATTTTTATTATTATCTAATGGCATCAATAAAGCTTCAATAAACCCGCAATGAAGTGTTGGGACTTCTATTCGCGGACACTGATTTTGAAGGGGAATATCTGTATCCAGAAGATGACGGTGATATTGAAAGTGAAAGTACACCAAGCACAAACGGTGAATCCTTTGCCCAATGTAAATGGTCCTTTGCCAAATGTCAGAGGTGTGAACAATGTTTGCAAGGGTCGGAGTGTTCATTGCGAAATTAGCAGGCGTGTTAGTGTTGCGGGGACCAAGCGGGAGATTTTTACCGCGCTAGACATGTATATTTGTCTTCTGACCGCATCACGGTGACAGTATTGTAGTGGAGACTTTGTCTAATACCACTGGGTATGTTAGACGAGGTCGAAGTATTCATAGGACAGTTAGGAGGCAAGGTGGGGAGTCGCAATGACCCTGACAGTAGTCCGAGCTGTGCACACTTGGCGCGTGCGCAAGGCAGATCTGGCCGCGATGCTCATAGCAGAAGCAGAGGCGATGTGACACGGGGCATAGATTTTGAACTAAAAAGGTCTTGTCTACTTGTGTTTGTGTGTCATATGAATAATATATATGTGCCCCATACATGGAATCAGAGTGCCTGCTGCATGTAGTAAACTGAAAATCCCAACCGCTACATGCATTCGGTTTGTTTCTACCATTTATTAGTAATGATTTACACAGTTTGTTTAGCCTACTACTTACTGTTGTGAAATGGAAAATCAATAATCGTTAATCGAGAATCGTTAATAATCGAAAATCGACTGTAATCGAATTGGGACTTCAATAATCGTAATCGAATCGAATCGGGAAATCAGACAGATTAACCGCCCCTATTAACAACATTCTGATACCTCAGTGCTCGTAGTCAGTGTTATTTCAACTTAAATTATGCAATGAATTTATTTTAACTAGCATATATAAAATAGCTTCCATTGTTTGTCATCAAAAAGCATATAGGCTTAAACTGGTTATTTTAATGTCTAAAGCAACACCAGATGTATACCTCTTGCACAGGCTGACCCGTCCACTTTTTAGGAGCTCCTTTAAACAACCAGCTGAAAACAGCAGCTTTCCCCTGACAAATGAAGAAAATGTACATCCTACAAAAATTTTCATCATAAAAATTGAAAACTATGAATCGGATATAAATATACACCATTTATAATAAAGGTCAAGCATATCATTAGATGACAGACCGTCGGGTTATTGCTGCCTGATGGTTGATCATCGACAGCCAACAGCTCACTCTCAGTAACCTTCTTCTGGGAAAAGATGTTGACTATTCTCAGAAACATGCCATTGCTATATTTACTGTATACTTTCTACATATAACTTAATCAGATTCTTCCTTGCAGTCTGCATGTATTCCAGAATGTTATTTATTGTAAAGCACAGTCAATGCAGATTCAGAACAGTATTCTGAGAAATCAAACTCTCAAGTGCATTTAGAGATAACATATTGACTGACCTTAATTTTGCTGTTCTCTAACAGACCATCATTATTGCCCATGAGATCACAAATCTCATCCTGAAAAAATAGTCAATTAACCCTTGCAATTGAAAGCCCAGATATTACGAGAGAGTCCGCTTAATTACCTTAGTGGGAAAGCTTCCTGTTCCTAAACCCTTAAACATGTACTGTCTCGGCTCAAATGAGTGCACATCTACGTCTGAACGCCTGTACATTGAATCTGCTTTTTCCTGTAGCACAAACGAAGGAACAAAAAACACAGCCAAGCACAAATTGGTTGGTTATTCATATATGTGGTTGCTAAAAAGTATTTGTGTATTTAAGTATGTTACACGATATTGCTCACCTGAATGAGCTGTTGTTTTCCTCTGACTTATTGTCACTCTGTCAACTTTCACACCTATGGAAGAATATTCACCATTATACCACTCCAACTTGCAAATCAGTTAATGTATCCGCACCCCAAGACGACCATAACACAGTCCTGAATGTCTGCGAAGACCACAGCAATTGAACATCACAACTTGACACTGTCATTCAAGTTGACAGCCATTGGACTGATTCTCAGCAAAGTCCTCAAGGAACAGAGAAGTCCTCTGCACAGACCCATATGACCAGCACTGAACAGGCCAGGCCAGGAGCACAATGCAGTTTTATCATGCTTACAGTCACTTTTAAGCCAAAACTTTTGTCTGCTGTAGAATTCTTTAAAGTTGAATTGAACTCATTAATTCCAAAAAATATTGAACTTAATTAATACTATTGACTTTTTTTTAGAGTTTAAGTTTTTCAGTAAATTAAACAATGTTTCTGGTAGTGCAATTCAGGGTTGCATTTTCTTTTCTTTTATAATCTATTCAATATATTTAGTCTGCAATTACCTACTTTCTAAAAAGTGTTTCATTGTTTCTTGTAACAAGTTTCGAATGATTTTATGTTTTATTAATAGGCCTATTAATAAATGGAGACTAAGGCCTACAGAATATGAAGCTTTTATAGAGCAATCTAGTCTATATAATGTTGGTGAGCTCTATTTAGATATTTCTATAGCTAGTTTTGGCCAGATTACCCATTTTTAATAAGGTGTAGACCCACGGATGAGCTACTACTTGAATGGGTCCAGAGCAGATACAGATAAGGTCCGAGTCTGGACTGGTCCTGTTCCAGATCTGTTGTGCCAGTGGCCTCTGACACGGACCTGTTTAGTGGATCGATTCTGGAGCTTGTTGTGGCCTACCTCAAGATAGGATAGGAGTTAGTTTGCTACCTGGGATCCTCACCTCATCATTTAACCACTTATTATCATCTCATATAGGGGAGGTCTGAGATTCCTGCTCAGTGTTCCTTTTGGAATCATGTTGCACTTTTTCATTTCTAACCTAAGGAAAAACCAATGTAGGCTATGTATCATAACAAAATGATGGAAAATATTTATATCAAACATTGTTGGCAACACCGTACGGGCAGGAGTACTCTAAAACAATGCCAAAGAGCGCCAGGCACTGACATCACCATTCATGACAAACATCTGAAAACACTGGCTATCACACGCGTCAACGCCTCGCGCTCACGACGCTTCTAGTCGTTAAGCTGCACTTTGGTTTGCTAACTTTTTATCCTTCCATTTTCAATATTTAATTATTTTTCGAAACTGATGTCTCATTCTGTTGTTCCTGTGGATTTTTGTAGTTTTTGAGGAAGCGTCTTATCTATACGTGGTCGAGCCAAACACAAAATACTTTTCTAAACCGAAACTTGATTGAATAGTTTGTTTAATGAACATGCAATCAATCGTGACGATATTTCTCCGTACGGTTTTGCCTACCTTATGTTCCCAGAGCAACTGACTGTCAAAACTTTGTCAAGCTCCTCCACCCGGTAAACCTGTGCTGAGTAAAGACAGAACCGCGCGACTGTTCAGCAGCGTCAGTGTGACGATAGTGAGTCACTTCCACTAGACAAATGACAATACAAGGCTGTTTCCTCAGACAGGAATTGACTTTTAATATAACAAATGTTATATTTTTTGTTACATAAAGGTAACTTTAAAACTGCCTTGAAAACCTTTTTAGAAAACCCTCATAATTCATTTTAAATACAAAATGAAATAAGCACAATCCGTTACAGTAGCTATTCAATGTATGAAAAATGCATTATTTCAGTCAATAATCAAAAATGTTGGCCTTAATGTGTACAGACAGACAGGCATCAGTGAATCATAGATAATTGGCAATGGCAAATTTGAAAGTAATAAAATGTAATAAATAATGAAGCAACTAGTATTCCTTATCAGGTAAACAAAAAGGAAGACAAACAGGACTGTCAAATAATTAATCACATCCAAAATAAAGGTTTGTGTTTACATAATAGGTTTACTGTGTATATTAAAAAAATTAATATATATATATACTCTTGACTTTTAGCATTACAAATGCAGCAATCATACCCTAACAAGCAGTGGAAACAAAGTCATAAAAACAAGTTAAGACCCCTAATTTCCTCTTATGTCTAATATGGAAAGTGCAGTATAGGTTGAGAGTAACCATACAATTTTCTATAATCTAGTGTGAATGTAATAATAAACTCAGAGGAATGTTTACAGAGGTAGGTCAAGAAGGTTTGTCTTCTTTTAGAGTGGTGGTCAACCGCAACTCATCTCGGATTATGTTAAGTTCCATCAAGCCCTCATGTAGCTGATCTGCCACCTCTCTAATCTTGGCAGCAAATTCTGACTTTGCACCATTTTTCAATTCCTGGGAGTCTTTGGCCACAAAATAGATATCCATCCCGACAAAAAGCCCCGTCAGAACCCCTGTGGATACACTAGCGATCTGCACAGCACGCGCCGCAGTGGTTCCCGCCGCATTGGCTATCTGCATCACACGCATAATCTCATTGGCACTGGTTAGAATAGCTTTGCCTGCCATAGCGCCATCCTCATAGATATTTTCAAAACAAGGGAAGTCTCGATTGTATGCATTCTTCTTCATCTTATTTAAGTTGAACTTGCGTAGGTTTGTAATGCCTTGCTTGATGAACTTCATGCATTTGTTAAGGTCAGCCATCTTCGCCTGATAGTCTTCCACAATGCGCTCTACCTTTTTGCGATCCATAGAGTTGTTGACGGTACTGGATATCCCAGCGGATGCAGAGGTAAGACCACCTGCCATGGCAACACCCAGGCCAACCGCAGTGACGATCAGAGAGGTTCCCATTGTGAAAGGTGCTAAGATGAGGCCAGTTATGGTAGCAACACCTCCCACAGCACTGGTGGAGCCACCAGTGATCTGAGCAATCTTGGTTTTCTTGTTGAAGCGATCCAGGCCATCAGCAATGGCATTCAGGTCGATCACATGCTGCCACAGTCCTTCTGCCCGTTCTGAGAAAAGTTTGTTAAACACACGTATGCCCTTTTGCACCTTTTCAGCTGTTACAGCAAAAGCCCTGAGCAAAAGAAAATGGGTCAGTCAAATTCACTTTGCCATGTCACACGCACACAGAATGAATTGGGACTTACTTGGCTTCTTCTTTCTCTGTCATGTTGTCACTTTTGGGCATGTCTTCCCATTCTGAATTGGAAAAAACAAAATGGGAGGAAAAATAGATGATATTATGTGCTATGATCATAAAGGACCATCTATCAGAATATTTTTAAAAATAAATTGCTGTTAACTAGATTAAACTAATAAGTATAGGGGGCTGTGTCTGAAAGTGGACAAACATCGCAGGACAAACTCACGTTCCACAGTGTTCCACCAATCCATGAGGCCATCAAGATCCTGTGATAGATGCATTTAGGATAATTTAAAATTAGATTTTTTTTTTTTTTTTTAGAAAACAAAGACAAGGATCTATATTTATAGAACCAACCTCATCATCCTCTCTCTGAGTTTCACTTAAACGGAACTCATCCAGCCATTCCATGAGGGACTTCTTGTGGCTTTTAGTCTTAGGAAAAAAAAATAAAAAATCAGAGAGTAGATTGTGTAAAAGGGAACTTGAAGGGGAAGTTTCAAAACTAACAGAAATTGCAGAAGTTGTGAGACAAATAGGACGGTAGTCTGTTTGTGTGGTTTTGTTTTTGTCATTTCATTGCAAAAATCAGTATTTGCTGTTGAAAGCTAAATGTTTCCTTTAGAGATACAACTTCTCTTTTTAATGTTTGCAGACATTTAGAATTCCATGTTTGTGTGCAACTGACTGTTCAGCAAGCCAATGCATGGCTCATTTATTGTGACCTGCCCTGTAGCGTAAAACAGTTTATGAAGGCCTCAGTGGGGTTTTTATATTTAGGATACCACATCTCTCAGTTCTCATTCTTTACCTGGTTGAATCTTGCTTTCAGTGTCACAAGAGTTATTTGACTTACAAAAGTTACTGATTAAAATAACTGCTACATAACAGAACCTCTGCAAGGTCACTGCCACTGTCTCCATTTTTGTCTCCATTCTTCTCCTCTGTTCTTTTGTTCTGAAAAAATAGGACATATTTACATTAACTTACAACTGTGAGGATTAGAAAAAAAAGTAGACATTAATTTTTATTTTTACCTTTGCAGCAACCTGGGGCATAAATGGATTTCTGGGTTTCTTCTTCTGTCCTTTTTGCTGTGAAAATGTCATATGGTTTAAAGCCATTCAACTGGGATGAAATCCAGATCAACCATTTTGCAACGCAATAGTAAGGCCATTAGTATTTACTCCAAAATGAAATAGATACTTACTTTTGGATTTACCTCTTCTCCAGGTGCTTCAACCAATGTGGCAGGCATCTTTTCCAGGCTCTCATTGCTAGCAGCCTGTAATGAGGAGCAGAATGCATATAACCCTAAAGCCCTGTTCACACTACAAGCAATACACAACAACAAAGCAACACAATCCCATTCATTTAGATGGAGAGCTGGCAATTTCCAGAAACCAGAGCGACAGCAACTATTGGCGACTGCATGGGGTGCGTCAAGACTTGACACACCCCATGCAGTCGCCAATAGTCGCTGTCGCTCTGGTTCCTGGAAACTGCCAGCTCTCCATCTAAATGAATGGGATCAATAGTCACTTAGTGACACAACAAAGTTTAGAATAATTCAACTTCATGTAAAAGAGCGACTTTTGGGAACGACAGCCAATAGGACAGAAGATGGTAGAGCTCAAGTGATCTTTTTCCTTTCAGCTCAGGCAGTGACGGAAAGATGGAGGAGAGGCTGTTTGCGTTTTTGGTGTTTAGGGAAGTCGTGGCCTAGTGGTTAGAGTGTTTGACTCAAAACCAGGGCTTGAAAACAAAAACAAAATTTAATAATTCACTCTGAGCAGAATCAATATTTTAACGTTTCTGTTACTGCGTTTCGAAAAAAAACGAAACCGGTTCGGGTGGAAGAAATACCGGTTAATAACGTAATTTTTTATAATAACAATAAAAATAATAATACAATTAAAAAAAATATTTGCCTAATTTAGCACATTTTTGCATACGTACTACTGGAATTCATGATTGGTTGACAGCAAATTTCAAATATTAAATAGAATTATAAAATAACATTAGTAACTGGTTAATTAATGGCCATTTAAAATTTTCGATTCTGTTCAGAACTATAAAATTTGATTTAGTTTCTGGTTCTGGTTCTGTTCCTGCCAAAATTTAGTTCGTTTCCAGTTTTCGTTTTCGTTCCTTGAACCGGTTCAGAGCCCTGCTCTAAACCCCTTAGGTTGTGGGTTCGAGTCTCGGGCCGGAAATACCACGACTGAGGTGCCCTTGAGCAAAGCACCAAACCCCCAACTGCTCCCCGGGCGCCGCAGCATAAATGGTTGCCCACTGCTCTGGGTGTGTGTTCACGGTGTGTGTGTGTGTTCACTGCTGTGTGTGTGCACTTTGGATGGGTTAAATGCAGAGCAAGAATTCTGAATATAGGTCATCATACTTGGCTGAATGTCACTTCATTTTACCATATATAAACATGCGCAATGGAAAAAAGCAACTTTGTTTCTCATTAAATTTTGTTGTTATGTATGGATTCAATTTATATTATATTATTTTATATTTAGTCTTTTGTCTCCAATATGTTTGTATTTTGTGTCAAGAAAATAGATCGCTGCCAACAACAAAACTGTTACTAGGCAGCCAGTAGTGATAACGCCCACTACAACCTCATCGCCAGCCCCTAGCGACATGCAGTTACTGCCAGTGTCAAATGAACAGCTTTAGACCTATGGTTCAGAAATAACTTTAAAATTGTGATTATCTAGCCTTTGATTTGAATTAAAATAAATAATGCAAAAAATTACAGCATACAAAATGAAAAACTAACAGAAGTGGCAGTAATAAAACTAAAAAAACTGTCACCGTTGCCAGACAAAACAGTACTATTTGAGGCACACTCCAGACAAATATTTAAATTGTAGCCTTGCAATTTTCTTTGTAATTGAGCTACTTTATTCAACCTCTGCTAGATGATCTTACACAACAATTTGAGTCATATCCCGCCCAGCATTCTGATGTTCATGTAGGTACTTGTCTTTTATCTTTGGTTATTGCTATTTAGGCTAGGCCAATTAAAACCCCAAAAGTATTGCTGAAAAAGCCCAAAGGCATGTTCAAATAACAGCTTCCATAGCAAACTAGACTTGCACAAGATTCCTAGATGAACAGCAGCAACTTAAACAGTTTGTTACATGTTTTCTCAAAGCTCAAAGTTTAGGGTTGATGTCTGAATATATAAACCTAATTAAGTTTAAAAGTCATAAAATAAATAACTATAATTTTACAATAAATATAGGAATACTATAATTTTCATTATAAAATTTTATGAATAAAATGTTGAATAAAATAGTCAAAGCAACAGCGGTTATATTTTGTTCACATTATAAACCAATGTAGAAATTAAATTGCTTATTTAACTCATATGTTGGTTGGCTCTCACCATCAACTTGTTCATCTTTACTTAAACCAGAACCTGTATCCTGGTATAAGAGAGCATTTTTGACAATAAACATTTTATTAAAATACCATTGTCTTTAAAGATTCTCTGGATAAAAGGCAGCCCTAAGAGCCATCCAAAGATGCGTTTAAAAATGTGTGTATTTAGCCGGAAAATAATTAGCAAAAATGAGTTGCATCGTTATAAAAAAAAAGTGTGCCCACCTGCACTGATTTTGACTGTTTATCGTCAGGTTTCTCACTGGGTTCCAAGGACTGCTGGGTTTTTTCCATGCCCTGCTGGGAAAACAGATGCCTTCCTATTACAGCCTGTTTTATGAGAACTAGTGAAATCATAAAGATCAAATATGTGAAATATTCAGTAAGGTTTAATTAACACACAAAACATGAAACACAATACATAAAAAAGTGTCAGTTAAGTGAAAGCAAGAGAGACAGAGTATAGACATGGAAAAGGCAGAAAAGGTAAGACTTACTTCACTAGTGGAGTGATCACCACAGTTGTCGGCAGTTTTAGAAAGTTCTGTATCCATTATGAGAATGTCCTAGGAAAGGATCAAGAAAGGGAGAAAAAAAAAAGGATTATGAATAACTCTCAGTGATGTTGTGGTCAGACTGAACATCATCACATGCTGAATATTTGCTTTAAACTGAGAGGTCATCCTGAGACAGAGGAAGAAAAGGCTTGTTGTTGAAAAATGACCTTCACAAATAAACATTATATGCTTTAAGGCAAAACAGACCAGAGTACAGCAACTTCTGCCATTCTACAAGACAACAAGCAATTTGAGAAATTAAGTGGTAGTGTAATTGATTTAAATGTAATTAGGCTGTTTGTTAGATAGTTAGTTAGTTAGCTAGTCATGCTGCCTGCCTTAGACAAGTTTGTCAACAATCTGCTAGTCGAAACAAATCACGGGGTTTCTGACAAATAAACACTTCCATGCGACCATGCCTGTCCCGACCGTTTCGTGAATATGACAGTGCGCGTATTAAAGTTTGTACTATTTTAATAAACAACGCAAAAAATGAAGTCGTTAAAAGTTGGAGCAACAAGACATGCGCTACTTACCGCACACCACACACTTCCCTGAAAAAACAACAACAATGGAGCAGGGCGAGAGGGAAAATAAACCTGTAGACTTTCTACGAAGTGAAAAAAAATTGTGTGTTGTCAACTGTTTCCATGATATTTTCTACTCACGCTCAATACTTGTCTAACTGTTGTCTTGTAGTCTGAAGAAGCGAAATGTTACTAACGCCGCCCTATTCCTTTCTTCCCGTGTGTGTCTGTACTTGTTGTGTCTGTAAATCCATGGACGGCAGTCAGGTGGTGCTAGTCAGGCTTTCTTCACTCAGGGTTATAGTGTGTACAGTACATATACAGTATATACAGTTGCAGGACTGTCAGGTTTTATGAAAAGTTGTAGTGAGAGTACATCTGTTAGGGGTGGAGCCACTCAAATATTTGCAGCAGAGGCCCACAGCCCCATCCAATTCTCACAAGTTTTTATTACTAGTAGTTCAATTTTACCTATAGTTCATAATTGACCAACACTAAAAGAAATTATAAGAATTAGTAAATCTGATAAAAGACACACACATTCATCAAAATAATTATAAATTGTTAATATAGGCCTGTTTCAAAAATACAAATGCATCAAAAAGAAGCAGTGCTCAGTGTACAGAATGTATGTACACATACAGTAGGATCATGAAGTAGGATTGGAAGGGGTGTGTGTGTGTGTGTGAGAGAGAGAGACAGAGAGAGAGAGAGTGTGTGTTGGGCGGAATGTTTCGTAGTCATATTGTCCTATCATCAGCCTGTGAGATCAATGACACATTATATTATTATACTAATTTTTAAGATATTATTCACTTATTTACTCTATAATTATTAACTTATAGCCAGTGTGAACCAACTCCAGGGTACAGTTAAAAACAACCTAATGTTAGTATAATCTATTAGCTACACATTATATCCATTTAGTCATGTAGCATATGGATGTCTTGTCCTAAAATATTTGTAATTGTAATATTACTGAAATTTTATTTAACATAATTTAATAGAAACATGGTAAGTTACCAATTATAATGCTTATATTTACTTTGTCTTTTTCTGTAGCTGTTGTTTGAATAACTAACATTTATGTTATCAAAGAACATCACGGTCTTCAGTCTTCTGAGAGTTTATGAACTT
Source organism: Carassius auratus (assembly GCF_003368295.1). Classification (NCBI taxonomy): domain Eukaryota; kingdom Metazoa; phylum Chordata; class Actinopteri; order Cypriniformes; family Cyprinidae; genus Carassius; species Carassius auratus. The sequence continues at coordinate 19,961,901 of NC_039244.1, read as the reverse complement.
TTTTTTTAATCCTGTTATAATAATTGAAGATATCCACACTATATGATGAATAAATCTCTTATACTTACATCGCACGTACATCTGCAATTTGTTGTTTATTATGAAAGCATTCACGACAAAGTAGAATTCAGCAAATTTAGATCAGCTTGTGATTACGTTGCTCATTATTAACCAATCACACACGATTATGTTGAGTTTAGGAATGTACTAGCCAATCAGAGGCATTCAGATTAGTCATAGCTGAAATACCAGTTTTGTTCAGACTGAAACTCGTGAATTTCCAACAAAATAAGCAACAAAGTGTATGTACAATATTAATAGGAGATTAATTTATCGTATGGAAAGTTTAATAGTTTATAAGAGTAGTTATGAGTGCTTAAACACTAGCTAGACTGAATGCTCATTTAGAGTTCTTTCATTGCTTGATTCAGTTTAATAAAATGCATTTAGAATGCTACCAAAATTCAAGATATGTGCACAGAAAATGTATATATTTATATAATTTCATATCAATATCACTTCATATCAATATCACACGAAGAGTGCCATTTCACAAAACTCACAAATGTGATGTTGATTTTATATAACAGTTCAACAAACAAGGAATTAATATTAAGAGACTTATACAAATATCAGTATTCAACGTTTTAGGATTAAAATATCAAAACATTATTTATGCATTTGTAACTGCAGGTTAAATGCATTGATATCTTGCATTAAACAGTGTGTAAACCCATCTAAAGGCCCCTTCAGATACAGCTTCCGAGTTTCCTCGTCATTGCAAAGATGAATTTTGTTGATAATTATTTTATTTGTTTGGTAACAGCTCCAAAAATTGTATTATTGTAATTTAATTTATAGGCAACACATTAAATGTGTTATTAAAAAACAAAAAACAAACTGTAGTAATTTACATTATTTAAAAAGGAGAGTAAATGCAATATATTTTTAGAAGGAAAACTGGAACCACTAGTGAATTTTTATTTTATTCCAGTATCCAGTGACTTACATACAATACAATAGCTAATTTATTTATTATTTATACTTTTTTTCTGGTGTGTGTTCGCATGCTTTAAAAAGTAAATAGAAGTAAATGTAGATTTAGTTTATTATGTTTATCACCACACGCTGTTTGCACTCACTCCCATGAGAGCGGGGAGCTGCGTGTCCATATGCTTAAATACCACAGCAAGCACTCAAGTCATATCACTCCTCATGTGAACAATTACAGCTACGGATAGAGACAAGAGAAAGGGGGACATATAGAGAAAAACTATGTGCAAAAATATATTCTTTCCACCGACCTCAAACTTTTAAATGATAGTGTAAATTTTAGATTTTTTGTAATCAAATTTATAATGATTTAGTTCCTAAAGCGGCTTTCTTAGCCTATCTGTGTTGACCTCTTTCTGACCACAAAGCATTCGACTTTTCTTAAAGCTTTATACACTCTGATTTACAGATATCTTCATCAATAATGGAAACGCCTATGATCCAAACACATGTGAATCAATTCATATAGTGTGAATGTATCTGTATGATTTTCTATAACGCTCTCATTTTAATGTATATAACCACTGTCTGTTACAGGAATCTTTATAGCACCTGTGAGAGAAGCATATGCTTTCAGGGTCTTCTCCAAGGCCCCTGGAAGTCTAGAGAAAGCGGTTACCACGGGTCTGTTTTAAAACGACTAGCATATCATTTCTACACATGGACACCAAGTGAGTGATTTTATCAACTATTCAAATGGAGTTTCTCTGCTACTAGAAGACAGGGATAAAGTGAAGCTAAATTTATACCCTGCACAATAGATTTTTGACAATGGAGAAAATCACAGCACATGTGTACTTGCTGACTGTTTATTCACCCCCCAAAAAAACCTTTCATGCATAAATTATCAATTTAAAAAAAAATCTATTAACTTAATGCACCTGTATATATAATCAAGTGGTTGCCAAATTTATATAATAAAATCAATTATTGTTCATATCACTGCTTTAAGGCATAATTGTTGCAAAATGCTTCATGCATGTAGAATAAAAAGAAAATGTGTAGAACAGAACATTACAACTGATGGAAAAAAACAATGAAACACAATGAATTTGACTGTGTCCTTTGACTGCTGTTTAGAAAATCAACCTTTCCAAGACAGGAAGTACAGCTGACCCTGCGTATCGCCGCAAACAAATTTCTTGGGGTCACATGGGTCGACTTCTAGCACCTTGACAGGGCCTCCACACACAAACATGCCCACCTGTGAGATATAGAAAATGAGTGAAAAACAGAAAAGAAATGGAATAAACCCTGGTGCATAAAAGCATGAATTAAAATACCTGTTTCTTAGTGTTTCTGTCCCACAGTTTGACGGTTCTGTCATAAGATGCTGAGATGATGAGGCTCTCGGTAAGCCGCAGTACGCTCACTTTGTCTGTGTGTGCCTACAGACCAGTCAGACACACAGTTTATCAGCAATGCATGACTGCATCATTGATATATTATAATTATGTCTGTAAGAGAATATAAGAATACTTGCCGGTTTTCTTTGAGACCAGGTGGACAGATTAGGAGGCTGGTTGAACCACATGTTCCCTTTACAATCACCGCATACAAAAAAGTCTGTAGAAAAAAAAGAAAAAAAACATGACTGTGACACAACTACATATATTGTAGGAATATAAATTACACAGCCCTGCATCTTGAAAAAAAAAAAAAATCTGCTGATTTGCAAAAAAGGCATAATATTACCTATTCTGATGATGCTGAGCTCTATATAAAAAAAAATCAATTCCGTGCTTTTTTTTTTTCTTCGATAAAATCAGAATTATTATAATTTTTCTATAATTTATCACATTTTTCTAATTCTATATGCATCAGCTTTAATGCATTTAAAATAAAACCATCAAATGTCAAAAGTTGCATTACAAAAAGGAGTATTTAAATTGCATCTTGGAATTGGAAAATATGCATTACATTTTCTAAGCTTTTTTCTCAACACAATCTGTGTTTGTTGTTGTGTGTAACACCCACACAAATCCTGATCAGTACATTAAAACAGACGTACCGTTTAGCACTGCTGCAGCTGTGATCCAGGTGCTGATCTGCTCCGCTCTCTGGATTGCAGTTTGCCTCTCCCTCCGGCGTTCCTCTCTCAACAACTTCTGCTGCTGCTCTTCCTCCTTCTCTGGTTGCTGCTGCTCCTCGTCCTTCTCCTGTTGCTGCTGCTCTTCCTGCTGCTGCTGCTCTTCCTCCTCCTCTTCCTGCTGCTCCTCTTGCTGCTGCTGCTCTTCCTCCTTCTCTTCCTGCTGCTCCTCTTGTTGCTGCTGCTGCTCCTCTTCCATATCCTCATGATTTTCCTCCATCTCCAAGTCCTCTACCCTCTTACCCACTGCATCTTCACAAAAGTTTATGAAGGGAGAGTCACTCGTATTCAGAGACAACTGAAAATCAGATCATTTCAAATTATTAGTTTTCACTGTCAATTTCAATATCACACAATAAATGACAGATTTTTAACTTACAAGGAGGCCAAGGTACAGTATGCCCTTTTTCTGTCCCCACACCCAAAAGCTCTTGCTATCATTCTCCATCATGCCGAGAGGACGTACCTCATTAGCCCAGCTACAATAAAACACACATACTGTACATTCACTTTTTATTACACAGTGAAGGAATGTTATTATTTACTGTGTACTGTGCCACCTTCCTTGGAAAAAATCTTAACAGAGGAGCACAGGACAGATTTTACATGTATAAAAATTAAAAACAAAAATTATTTACGCATAAACTTCTCTGGTCGAGTCTTTAGTAGAGACCACATCAATGATTTTTCCATCCATATATACTCCAAACAGAATGCCACAGTAGAACAAAAAGCTCACAGGACTCTCTACTTTGTATGACGACACCTCATCAAGCCTGGAACAAAAGAAAATAACCAATAATTGGCAGATAATAAAAACCTATACTATTTTTTTAAATTTAAAAACGCACACACAAAAAATGAAATCCTTTTGATTTTGAGTGGAATGTACAGTAAATTTAGAACATTATGACAGTATTAAAAAAATATATTTTTTGAGATTAAAGATTACATTTAACAATGTAAATTAATTATAAATAAATTGTAATATTAAATTTAGGATTTTTTAAGAATATATTATAATATATAAATTATATTATGAAAAAAAACAATAGTATTACTATGTTTATTTATTAAATAATAATATATATTTTGACAGCAAGTTTGCAGAACTTAAGTATGGAAGTGAAAAGGGTTAAAAGTCATTACCCCACAATGCACTTCTTGGAGTCCCAGTCCAGCTTCCAGATACATACAGAGCAGTCGCTGGAACCCACCGCCAGCTCATTGTTCGGCATCCCAGTGACTGAAAGTAAGCTGCTATCACTGACCTTCAAACAACACACACACAGAGTCATTCACTCTGACGTTTCCAACTGGAAGTGGGTATAAAGCACACACACTGTATATTTACTAACTGAACAACAATATCAGTTCCCACCCCATGATTACCTTTTTCCAGTAAACCATTGAATTCTGATGCCATATCTCTAATCTGCCTGTGTCATAACCACACACCACGAGTTCATCAGTACCCAGGAAGAACACAGATGTGACACTGCCCTTCTGGCAGCGAGGAGTTTCTGTGGATGAATTTATATAGAAAAAAATCCCAATCAAATGCTATATTTGAATGCGCTGCTGTAATTTCACACACACAAAAAAAAGTGATTTTTGCATCAATTTAGATTCTGCATTTTTGACAATTTTGTCTTACCCATTGCTGTGGTGACGCTCCATGACCTGAGGGAGCGATCAGCTGAGACCGTGAGAAACTCCGGCAGTCCGGACTCTTTGCACACTAAAGCTTGGATTTCTGCACTGTGACCATGCAGAGTATTGTGATGCTGTACCTATAAAAACATAATTGTTTTGAATAAATTAGAAATTGTTTTCATTTTATGGCCAATAACAACAAATGACAGATATTAAAATTCTATTCTATAGTCTAAAACTAAAACGCTTTTAAATTTTAGAAATTAACTTAGGCATCACAACATTATAATGTACAGTATGAAAATGGATATTCCTATTAAAATTTGCTAAAGATTCCATTTAGCAGGGTTATACAATTATTATTATTAAACATGACTCTCTCACAATTCAGACTTTTTCCCAATAAAAAAAAAAAGAAAAGTGTAAAAATTAAAAAAGTAAGACTTTTGACTGAAAAGAAAAAAGAAAAAGTCCAAATTATTAGACAAAGTCGCAATTACCTAAAACAAGCTTCCATAAATAACAACTAATGACCAGTATAGAATCAATATATTATGTATCCCAAGAATTAACCTCTGAAGATTATTTAAAATATCTGATTGTCAATCCATTTTTATTTTTAAGCATGTAATTAAACATTAAACTATTAATGCAAAGCATTGAGTTTGTTACCTGCAATGGATGCCAGAATTTAACAGTTCCATCCTCTGATGCTGAAGCTACCAGTAAGTCTTCCGGTTTTACATTTTTTTCCAGATCTGTGCACCAACAAAATTAGTTTTGCTAAGAATTTCGTTTTCTGTGTAAGCGAGATACAATTCTATATGTAGATATCAGGCAGCTATTTGTGTGTACATGCGTGTATAAATCACTGAACCTGGCTGAGTGACGACAGTGCAGTGATGGAGGCGTGACTTGTGTGCCTGAATCCTGGTGATTTCCATCCCTGATTCCCACTTCCAAACCATCAGCATTCCATCTGTAGATCCCGCCATTACATGATCCTCCTAAAGACAATAAAAGGTAAATACATATAAACAGCTTCCACTTTTATGTCTTTGCAACATGGAACTGTCTTACCCAACAGCACATTGTGTTCAAAGATGAAGTAGAGAGGATTTCTCTCAGCAAACATCCTGTCTGGATATCCCACATCCGCAGCTTACAGTCAGCAGAGCAGCTAAGCTGAGGTGTGAGAGAAATTTTGTATACGGTTAAAGACACCGAGTTAGGTGATTCTCGAAATGAACTAAAGAGCAGTTGGTAAATGGCTTTCTCACCACAGAAGATGATGTCCAAGCACATCCCGTAATCCAGTCTCCGTGGCAATTGGAAATTGTTTGCGAAAGAACTGGAGGAGAAGCGTTTACCTTCCATATCATCAAAGCCTGTTGGATGAGATGAGATTGTGATGAATTTGAGTGTGACAGGAGTTGTGTATTTTCTTCCAGTAATATATGGTGAGGGGAGCAAGTACCTGATCTTTCCCTCCTGACAGCAACTCTTTCCCATCAGGACTGAAGTCAAGGCATGTGACCCCTCCATTGTGACCTCTCAGAATACACATCACTTTAGGGTCAATCCAGGGCTTAGAAGTCAACGTGTTCTTCAACCACAGAGCTATAGTGAAGTCATCTAAAACAAAAGGACATTTTCAATAAAAAAAAGTAAATAGATATTCACTAAGGATTTAATTTTAGATTTTTCAATTACTGTTTTTAAAGATTAACTTCAAGTGAGTGTTTAGTCCAAAGTATACTTTAACTGTCTTCATTCCACGACTGTCAGTGCACAGTCCATGTGACATCATCTTTGTTATAAGGAGTGTCCCAGAATATTGCATGTGTTGAACTTGGCCATGCATGCTCACTTTAAAAGTTGCACAGACACAGTTTTGTGCAAAAAATAAAAAATACCTTGGCCTTTAGATGATGGCAAGATGGCAAAGTTAATCTTAATGTTAACTTGGTTGAAAACTGTAGGCAAAAATAAATATTCAATGTGGATATTTTGTGTACACTTACCAGATGCAGAAGCCACATAGGTGGAGTTTTGAGCCAGGGAGAGAATAGGTCCCTTCTGCACACCAAAAGATCCTATCAATACAAGGTTTTCCGGATTTTCTCCTTGCCTTTCCCAGACCCTGATCTTGTGGTCCATGCCCCCCGACAGCAGCAGCTCTGTTCCTTTGGCCTCCATCCACATGAGGCAGAGCATGGAGACCCGGAGGTCCTCACTGGACCAAACCTTCTCTCCTAAAGCACAAAGCATTTACACATGAATCCTGCTTCTGAAAATGTGAGCCCTGAGTATATCTTGATGGCATGTTGGATGTAAATGTGTACATACCTGATTTCAAATTGAACATTTTGATACCATTTCCATGGTAACCCACAGCAGCGTATCCACTGGCTGCAGCCACACACAGAGCATTAGCTTCATCTTCATTTCCACGTCTGCTGCGCTTTTGCTGTTGGAATGATGGTATCTGCAAATAATCATTATTAATTAGCATCGTCCTTAAAGGAGCTAAAATTATTTTGACTTTCTGAAAGAAATATCAGTCCTTGCAAGGTGGCAAAGCAATGTGTTGATGTTTCAAAAAAGCTTAAGCTTCGGTTCTGCAAAAATGAAAAACAATGAGGTCGGACTTTGCAGTTTAAAGTGTGCTATAGTTGGTTTAATAGTATAAGCAGTAAAAATACTCAAATAAATAGCAATTCTAATGTATGACCATGAAAGTACCTTTTCTTCTCCCAGAACAGCAACGGTTTTCCCAAGACCACCAGACCATACATGAACCTAGACCAAAAAAAAAAGGATGTTAAGGATGTTTTAGGATGCATGGCAGAGCAGCTGAAAATGAAGAGTGTCAGGTCATTCCTCACCACACTGTCATGTCCAGCACTCAGCAAGAGGTTTCCTCCCTGCAGGAAGTTTAGTGACTGCGTGGAGCCACGGTGAGCATGATAACTGCCCACACAAGCAGCTCCTGTCACGGACCAGAGCCGCACTTCTCCTGACACACAGCCTGAGCACAACATAGAGGAGCACGGAGAGAAAGACAGACTCCGCACTGAACTCTGATGACCTAACAGAGTCTAAACAGAAGAGAGAGTTGGGAGGGAACTTATGTTTTAGTATATAAAAGGTACAATGATGTGGTTTTGGAGTCATTCCTCACCATAACGTTTTTCTGCTCAAGCCAGTTCCACAAACGAACAGCTCCATCCCAGCAGCCCACTGCCACAAGCTGACTCTCAAGGTCAAAGTTCACACAGTTCAGGGGGGAGGGATTCACGAGAGAGGCCACCTCTTTGCTCTTCTGTGCTGACCACACCTGAGCACGGCCACATAAATGAGAAACACTTCAAAACAGCACACCACCACCACAAGTAGTTTAGATTTAAAATGATTTGTTTTCTTGCTTTTACCTTCAAGGTTAAGTCTAGTGAGACAGTAGCAAAGAGTTTTTTGTCTGGACTGACATCACATCCTGTAATCTTGTTGGAGTGGGCATTCATGTGGGCAGTTCTTAAAGTGACAAAGTATTTTTCACAGTTTAGTCATTTTTTATTATTATTTTTTTTTTTTAAAGTAAATTGCGCATTTGTGTCAAAAAAATTAATAATAATAATAATAAATTAACCTGCAACCATTCGCAACATCCCACACCTCCACCTGCCCATCAAATGAGGTTGTTGCCACAAGCTCATCCCCAAGGAAGACGCATCCGGAAATGCCATCACCACTGCTCATCAATGACTTCACTTCCTGTTTGCAAGAAATACATTTAAAAAAACCAAATGCAATGTCCACTGAAGTATCTCAATTCTGAAAGGCATAGCAAAATTAATGTTTATCTTGGTTTAGAACTGTTACCTGTCCAGTCTCTGTATGTAAGAAGTGAAGTCTTCCCTCTCCGGTCCCCACTGCAACAAGTTTTCCATCAGGACTCACCTCTACACAACTCGGCTCCGAGTGAAAGGTAGAAACCAGCTCACTGAGTGGGAAAACAATATTAAAACAAACTGTAGATAAACAACCTTTGCACAAGATGAAGTCCAAGAAGTCTGAAACTATATTATTCAATTAAATCTAAAACAAAATCTAAATTAAACATTTAACAGGAATATGAGAATAATATGCTATTGATAAGGACCAAAATTAGTACCTGGCTTTTTTATGTGCTGCATCTGTGCAGTTCAGCCATTTTACAGCATGCACTCCTCCATTTCTTGTCATGCTTTCCGCCCACAAGTGGGCAGAGCTGTCACAAGATTCATTAAGAGCTGTTTGCACAAAGAGAGCAGGCCACTGGGAGAAAAGAAGGCTGTGGCGCTTCAGAAAACTCAGACAGTCTTCAAAATCCTTCATTTTATCTGAAAACACAAATGCATTTGCTATAGGTTTATTTGTAATTTTAGTACACATTTCCACTCATATATTAAATATATTTTGAGTACTTTTAAGTAGTTTGTTTTTTATAAACATACATTATAGAAAAGTGAAATACCTGTTGATCTTTTGGATTGCAGTTGATGGGTCTCATGTTTTTGGGCTAAATGGATAAAAGGAAAAAACATTAAATATTATAACCTGTGAAAAAAAAAATCAGAAGCTTGTCTTACCAAACAAAATGTAGGTCTCCAGAAGTTGGTGAAGAAGTCCTTGCCGCACATTAGCATAGAGGAAGTAGTAACTGGACAGCAGAAAACACAAAGGCTCCCACTGATTACTGCCCATCTGAGCAAAGAGAGAGAATACACATCTCTTATGAGTTTTGTAACCTCACAGTGGTCACTAAAGCTGAAAAATCAAAGAAGAGAGTAGGAAGACACTAACCAGGTGGGCAGGGAGTTGATACAAAATATCAGCATCAGAGTGAAGAAATGTATCCTTGCCCTGAGGATTTGACTGCACCCAAAGGTGAGCTGAAAAAAAACAAAACATTTTTTTTAACAAACATATACAAAAAAAACATGCTTTCAAATTTTCAAATGTTTGGGGTTGGTAAGATTTTTTTTTGGAAGAAGTCTCTAATTCTCACCAAGGCTGCATTTATTTGATAAAAAAATACAGTAAAAATATTGTGAAATAATGTAATGATTTAAAATAACTTTTCTATTTTATATAGCTAAAATGTAATGTAAAATTCATTCGAAATAATATTCAATGTCAACTGATTCTTCAGAAATTATTCTATTATGCCAATTTGGTGCCCAAGAAACAGGATTCTTTCATAAACAGAAAGCTTGAAAAAGAACAGTAGTTATTTCAAATAATATTTTTTGTAACAATATAAAAGTTTACATTTAATGCATGCTTGCTGCAACAACAACAACAAAAAAACTTCCTGTACCCCAAATAAAACACATAAAATGCATCAAGATTTACATGCATCTTATTTTACCTGCAATTATCAGATGACTTCTTGTTCTACTCTCTTCAGTAGACAGGTACAGATGTTCAAAGGCTGACCTCACCTCTGGATGGGTTAGAATCAGGAGGTCATCTGAACCCTGACCATGGGACGGTCCAATCAGGCTGCATAAGAAGAACAGAAAAAAAAATACATTTCTTGTCTAAAGCAGAAGTGACTTCTTATATCTGTACATTCCACCATATTTCGAGCTGTACCTGTGCAAAGTTCGTGCCAGCTGAGAGAATATTGCCATGGGAACACGGCTCTCTGGATGCCTTGCTATATGGAGCACTTCCTGCCACGTCACCTGTCCACCTCTGGAGTTTAAATCATTGCACATGTTCAGTATAGTGTAAAGAGAACTCTCCCGCAGCCCTGTGAAAGAAACAAATGTAACAAAAAAAAGAAATATATAATTTAAAAAGCTTTTGAATTTTGTGGGCAGATTTCTTAATATATTCAACACATTATTGTTATTTTTTTATTATTAAATTTATTATTATTATTATTATTATTATTTATATATATATATATATATATATATATATATATATATATGCCAAATAAAAGAATAAATTAATTAACAATAAAATAATTAACAAAACATTATAATAAAGCATCAAATTCAATTATTTCTTGCAGAGCAATAAATACTATGTCTTGTACCAGTGGAGCTGATGGCAAGAGTAGCTAATGCCCATCCAAGTCCTGCTCTGCAATATTCATTCTGCAGCCTCAGCAGACTGTGCTGCACCAGCTCACCAAAGGACTGAGGAAGAGACTGGAGGCTGTCCTTCATCTAAACCACAATTTTCATCATCAATATTGTGTTTAACTTCACACTTCTTTTGCAAAATAACATTGTGTGGATCAATACATTTTTCAAAAGTGCATTCTTTAAAAATTTACCTTCTCAAAGGAGGCATAATTCCGGAGCTCCTCACAAGCCAAACGGAGGTAGAGTGGACTCACAGAGCCTTTCTTCATCAGCAGCGTCTGAAGCTACAGGGCAAACACAACAATACATTCACAAAATATTAAAAGAGAGGGTTTTTATATAATATATTTTTTTATATTTATATTTTTCCTCAACAGCAAAAGGGAAATTCACCTGGTTATTGAAAGCAGAGTCACTCAGTTTCTTTCCAAACTCAACAAGCTGTTTCTGCACAATCTCCTTCTTGTCAGGTAAAGATAACTGCCCCAGTGGAAATGACACAGTACCTTTCCTTTTGCTAATAGTGTTTTGTAGGGATGATTCTGAAGTAACACTCACAACCAGACAGACACCCTGAGAGGACAAAGATCAAATTGACTGGTCGATGAGAAGGTTCAATCATATTAACTCCACTTATTTACAGTAAGTGTGCGTGTTCATTTCTATTTTACTTTAGGGATGTGATGTGGGATCCATTCTGACAGTCTTTGACCTCGACCATCATGGACACGGTCCGCCCCATCAACAAGTAATGCCAGTGGCTTCTTTATGTTCAGGTCATTCAAGTTCAAGTGGAATTCGGACAACAAATCTCTGTAGGACAACAAGAGAATAATTATGAAATGTGTCTGATGAAAGGAAAATGCATGTTACATCAGATCCTTCCTTACTTATAAGATGTGTTTGGAGGCAGCTCCACATCGTCTTTTCTTTTCCTCAGCCACTGAACTAGACAGCGAAGAAGATGCTCAACACAGCAAGCTGACTGGCTAGCATCAGTGGAGTAGGATATGACATCACAAAGAGGGGCTTTCTTGTTCTTGACAGAGGTTTTGAGTGCCTGAGCCAGGGCAGCCTTAATAAAACAGAAGATACAGAGAGAGATAGTGTTCTTTTCCTAACTGATCAAACACTGGCAATAATACATGAAGAACGATGTTTTTTTTAAGCAATGTACGGTTACCATGAACACAGTTTTGCCCTCTCCAGGATTTCCCTCAACCAGCAGAATTCCTCCTTTTTGCTGACATTCTTGAACTTTTTCTGTTGCCATTGAAATAAGCTTTGCCCTGCCATGAAACTGTCGCTGTTGGGCATCCTGATGCACTTCTTGTTCCTCAATCTCTGAAGCCACGTCTTCATTCGTCTCCTACAAAACAATAACAGAAATATTGGTGAGGAGTTAACTCCACTAATTAATAAATAAATAAAAAAAGACAGGTGTGTATAGGGGTATTATTTCGACAAAAAGTTTCATCAAACAAGTTATCAAATGTCCAAACAATGTTTATTTTGATTTCATTGATATGAATCAAAATTTTAAAATCCACATTACTTTTATTTATTTTTTTATTTTTTTATAAAGTTTGATAAAAAAAAAAAAAAGAATGAATAGATTATGCGATTATAAAGTGATTGGTAATTGTAAATGATTGGTAATGGTAAATGATTCTCCAGTTGGGCCAGAATCCTGGACCAGATGAAGACGCTGTCAGACTTAAATCTATTTATCCACATCATCCTTATTCTTGTTTTAACTGATTTATCTTTAAATTGGTGTTTCAAATTATTACTGAGTGGCCCCAAAAACGTGAAACATAAGAAAACGGTCATTTCATGCGTTTTGACCATAATCTGACCTCCACAAAGAGCTGCTGAACGGCTTCCCAGATATTCTCCAGCGCTGCCCTCCCAAAGTCCTCTAGGCATTTCAGATAGGGCTTTCCATCCACCACCCCACCCCATTCACAGGGATAGCTAAGAGAATATAAAGCAGTGCAAAAATAAACACAAATACTCACTGTGCTGGCAAAATAAATGTACTGAACTCACTTTTCTGTCACTTTGAAGTTGCTGTTCCAGATCCATGATTTCAGGCTGTTCATTTTAGCTTCAGCGTCTTTGGATTCTGCCGCAAAGTCTGTCCTCCACGCCACTGGCACTGAACTGAACACACAAACACACAAAATGTAGATTATATGACATACTGTATCTCCTGTAAATCACAGAATTTAAGAAACATTAGCTTGCAGCGGAAACTGTTTTCCATGATTTCATTTTTAGGCTCCCGTCTGTCAACTACAAAATGAACCCAATCAGCAGACAAATAAATAAATGTATACCTGGCCAGATGAGGAGATCTGAAGTAGAAGAACATGCGGCTCTGGGCAGTGTCTGGATGCAGAGCTTGAAACTGTCGAATCTCCATTTCAGTGATGGATAACCCATCAGGCGCAGAGCTCATCTGGCAGAGTGAAGCATGAAAACAATTCATGTAACTTTAGCACATTAAATATCCTGTATCAAGAAACACTTTTTCTCAATTTTGGAAACGTTGAAAATGTTGAAAGTTGTCCTTGCTTAATATTTCAAGAATGTTTGTTGTGTAAAAGTTTTTAAAAAGCAGTTATGGGTTATAAATAATCTTTACTGTCAATTTAGATCAGTTAAATTATTAAATGTCTTTAAAAAAATAAAAATAATAATAATTTCTAGCCACCAGCTTCTGAAAAGTATTGTACTTTTTATTTTGCCTCCCTTTTTAGCTTGCAATTTTTTTTATGGTCAACATTAACTCATTAAAAATTAAACAGCAGCAAGACCATACGTGATTAATAATAGTCACCTGTATCACATTTTTGATAAAAGCATCTATCAGACAAATAAATGTATTTACCCAGCTGTATTGAGGAAGCTCAGGTAGGGTGGGGCGGGGCGGCACTAAGCCATATCTCTCCCCCAGAATTCCAAGCAGCAGCTGGCTTCGACAGACTTCAGACAGACAGAGCTCCACAGCACGGTTAGACTCCTCCTCGGTTACGCCCCAGCGCAGCTCCACTTCCTGCAGGTAGAGATAGTGTGGCGCAGCTCGCCTCCTGAGCTCAGGAAACACACTACGAACAAGAACATCCCTCTCCGCATGCATGTCTCTGAACGTAGAAGAGATGAACACTCGGACACTCTTCCATCTATGAAGAGTAAGGAAAGAGAATTGATGAGAACAAGTTTATTTTTTTGTATTTAATTTCCAATATACTAATCACTTGTCTGGTCTTTATTGGATTAAATGCTGGACCACAGCCACCCAACGTTAAGAGATTGACGAACATTTTAAGACTAGTGACTTTTTGGATTTTTTATGGTTATACCTGAACTTTGGTGTTGCCGGCAGTGAGATGACATCAGCCGCTCTCTCAGGTTCAGTTTTGCGCCCCTGTGGTGGTGGGATGTTATAGATTCTGTCCATGTGCTCCACATGCTGCAGCATCCTTGAGGAGCCTCTCTCTGAGACAAACCTACGATCATAGAACAAATCTAAATTAAATCATTATTAAAATAGATTCAACAGTAAAGTAGTAAGAAGTAAAATACGTTGTTTTTTTACAAACAGATATAAGGATGTACAGTATTGAATGCACTAATATAACAATAAATACTGTAAGTTACCAACAGCAAAAATTCCATGTCAGTTTAAAACATTTATCTGAATTAGACTGTTCATATGAATTTATTTAAACATACCAATTCTAACACTGCTTTCTCCGCTGAAGTTTAACATAAAAAAAAATATATATATATATATATATATATATATATATATATATATATATATATTTAAAATGGTAATCTTTAGGAACTTAAAAGCATATTATTATTGCGGTGTTTAAAGGTTGTTTGGACACGTTTTAGATATTCAAAGATCAATTTTTATGCAACAAGGAAGCACCAAGTTGATGGAAATGTGATTGAGGTAAAGTATGCATGTTCTCAACATTGATTATAATAATAATAATAATAATAATAATAATAATAATAATAATAATAATAATAATAATAATAAATGTTTCTTGAGCACCACGTCAGCATATTAGATTGAATTCCGAATGATCATGTGACACTGAAGACTGAAAATTCAGCTTTGACATCAGAGGAAGAAATTAAATTTTTTTTTTAATTAAGTATTCCTGTAGCTCAATTGGTAGAGCACTGTGTTATCAAGTGCAATGTTGGGGGTTCGATTCACCGGGAACACATTATATTTAAAATTGATAGCCTGAATGCACTGTAAGTCGCTTTGGATAAAAGCGTCTGCTAAATGCATAAATTTAATTTAATTTAATTTTTTAATTTTAAATTATACCAACCCTAGCGTTCTGAATGGTAATGCATATTGTGAGCACTTGGTAGATTCTACACTAGCTCTTACTGACAACTGCATGTTTTTTTTTTTACAATAAAAAGCATCTCAAAGTATTTAACAAGAAAGTATGTATATTGAGTAGAACAGCTAAAGATTCAGCTAAATATCTTACTTCAGGATCTGCTCGCTAAACCCTCTAAGCTCTATAGTGTTGGAGTTCAGTTTGTATTTCAAAAGATCCGTTGGAGACCTGTTCAAAATAAACAAAATATTTTGGTCAGATTTCTTGTCAAAGCAGCAGGCCTTTTAATGGAAAGACATGAAGTTTCAATGTTGGCAATTGAAGAAACAAGTTTTACAAAACATACGTGTTTCCGAGAACCACAAATATCACAACAGCATCAGGGTTGACATCTTGCCGATAGTTATTGATAGCCGTCATTAAATTTCTGTTGGGGTAGTAACTATCATACACAACTATACGATCCAGCTGTGGGGGGAGACGTTTTAACAGACATGTCATGTGCAAAATAGTTGAACGTATCCTGGGACAAGTATAAATGCAAAAGGGGCTCACACCTTTGTCTTCTCTTCAATTAGCTTAGCGAAGAATGTTGTGAAAGATATGCATTCAGACTGTACATCATAGTCATTCAAATCCTGAGAGAAAGAGGGACAGAAAAAGAGAGGATAAAACATTCCTTTTTGCATTTAGATTAAAACACTAATATTTTAATAAGACTGTTCCTTTTTTCTAATGTACATTACAATGTTGTGGTACCTAAATTTACGTGTAGCATTTAAAATGACTGATTTTATTTCATAGTGTTTTATTATACATTTTTTTTATTGTTTTATTTGTATCTAAAGGGCTTTATTTTAAATGTAAATGTATTTTTTTATAGAAAAAAAAATTGAAAGAAGGATTTATATATGATTTATAAGAGTATATTCACAACAAAAGGGAAATTCTCACCTTCACTTGCTTCATTGCTTGTCTCACATTATCCAAAAGCACATCAGACTTCATCTTGAACTCCTGGAAGCTGTCATATTCAAGCAGCATGACTTGGGAATCTTCGCTACAGTAGTTGATCATCATGCATAAAAGCATTGCAGCTTCCTGTACCTGCAGTACATATAGTCCACAGGTTTCATTTATACTAAGAGTCTAATTTCATAACAAATTGAATGTAATCACTTATACAATATCTAACAAAAACATAAATCCACAGTCACTTTGAGAAACACATGAAAGTACAACTATACTGTGCTAATAACTGAAGAAATAAGATATCTGACCGATGCTGAGAATTTATTCTCATCAGTATCTTCGTGGCTTTCAGGGGGCAAGCAGACATCATTAGCACCACTCCAGTCCCGATCCTCAGAAAAATTAGAATTGCAGATCACAAGAGTGCGTCCAGGGAGAGGCGGGATGTTGTATTTGCAGGAGATCTGCACAGCTTTCTCCAAAGCACAGCAATACTTGTTCAGAAGCTCCTGAGTGTACAGCTTCTGACTAACAAATTACATTACCCAAAAAAAAAATCAACATGTCAATGCAGGGGTAAATTGAACTAAAAAACAAAAATTCTATTAATAAATTTTAATCTAAAATGATCATACTATGTAAAGATTTTCTTTAATATTTGTAAAAAAAAAAAATGTAGCAATACATACTTCGCTTTTTTCAGAAGATTGCGTTTGGCATTGAATATGCGGTAGACGAAGGGGACACTCATTGTAACCCTCAGTCTCTTGCGTGGTGTTGTTTCCCAGTTGCATTTTCGGAATCGTTTGCTCTTAGGCAATTTCTTCAGGACCCCTTGCAGGATCTCCCTGGAGCTTGGCACCTTGACCGCAGGGCCACCAGCTGAAAGGGGAAGCACATATCACTAAAGCTTCCTCAGGCACATGTCAATCAAAGATGCAGTGGGAATGTGCCATTTCATTTAGATTAATATGGATTCATCAACATCCAATGAGATCCAAAGTTTAGTAAATCAAACCCTAAAAATCTTAAAAATACCATAAAAGTGTCTTTCATAGGGACTAAAGTAATTGTACACTACTGTTGCCAAAGTTTGGGGTCTGTAGGATTTTTTAAATTGAACATAAAAAAACTTTTATTTGATCAAAAATAGAAATCTTCTGTAAGATTTTACATGTATATATGATTTAGCAAAGCAGGACAAGTGTCTGGATCAGTATCTTATTCAAACATAGTCCTAACTGTTACTGACCTCTAAAATTAAGGGAAATTATAACTTGAAACTGATGTTAAAGCCCCAACATCAGTATGAAAACCTAATCCTAAAATCTGATTGGTTGACAAACATGTTGATCCAGGTACCATATAACATACATAAACTTACCAAATTTACTGAGCTCCAAAATGACTTTATAAGCAGACAGAAAACGGAAAGGAAACTGCCTGCTCTTGATTACAGCATTCTGTAAAATTAAACACAGTAAACCGATAAATTACTTGATCATGTTACATAAGTTTCAGAATGCAAAAGACTGAATTTAGAGACACTCACCTTCGAGGTCAGTCTGTTGAGGATCTTGGTATGATGATTCTCACTGAGGCCCACAGAGATCATGTTCCTCAGGTTCCTCAGCATTGCCATAAAAGGAAGAGACTGTCCATCTGCAATCACACAAAAAACATACAAGTAGATGAGTAGATGTTCAAGAATTAAGCCAATTTTGGACCCAGTGCAGTTCCCTCATTCACACCGATGAGTTTCTCCCAGGTGGCAGCTTTGTTTCCCTCCTGACTCAGTTTGCATTCCCATGTGTCAGGCTGCTTAAGCTTCATCATCTTTCCAGCTCTCTCTCTCTCCCAAACCCCTCTAAGACCACTGCGAGTGAAGGCCTTCAGATCACTCGGGTATCTGCATGCAAAGACAGATAACAAACATACTCACTCATGACTGGAGGTTACATTTTTTACTAAAATGCATATGCCCGTTTGTAGGTCTAACTTCTTTCCCAGAATGGCCATGACATATTCTGCAGGTTCTTTGATGTGAAGGCGCTTTATCATTTTCTTGAGGCTGAATTCACTCTGTTTTTTATCCTTTGCAGTCCGATTCTGGCTCTCCAACTGTATCATAACATGCAGAAAGGGATCATAAGCTGTTCAGAGCACATGATGTACAATAGTAGTTTGCAATGCTATGTAATCTCAAACAGATCTAACGAAACACAGCGAAGCTCACATATTTTTTGAGCAAGGTGTCATCAACTCTGACAAGGTCACCCCACTTTTTCCACTGCGCAGCAGAGATTTCCTGAAAGAAGAGAGATCGAAAAAAGCATTTTAAAAGTGATGTGGAAAGACAAAAGAAAAATTTTGAAATATTGTTCATTATAGTAGTTCAATAGTAGTTGGTAGGATGTGCAACACTAAAAATACGGGATTCAAAATCTCTTGAAATAAACATTAAGAATTTTAAAAGTATATATTAAAAAAAAATTATAAAGAGGAATGTTCAGTAGTCCCAGACTTATGGAGCCCACTGTATATGTTTTGATTATTATATTATTTACTAAGTGTTTTTGACATATTACCTTTCCTTTCTTACACTTCTTGTTGTGCTTGCAGCGATGCTTCCGTGTATTGTATTTGGCCAGCTGATATTCAGTGAACTGCTTAAATTTATCAGCTAGGGCTTTTTTCAGACAGGAGGGTAAAGATTTACTGAAACACTGCACAAAAACAATTTAAAAGCATTAAAAACAAGAATAATACAGTAAGAGCTAAATAAAATCCCTATTTGAAGATCTGCCATGCTAAACCCAGAATAAATATGGTAGGAATAAAGGAGATACATTTTTAAGGGCAGTAAGATATTTAGTATTAACACTTACCATGCTATAGATTCTTGTGACCTCCAGCCAATCAGATGGCAGCTGTACAGCAGCACAAAAATATCTTCTGAAGTGTGCCTTTGAACCAGGCAGATGGGCAGCCAGTGCCAGCAGGAAGTTGGCTGTGATACGAATGTTTAGTTCCTGCCTAGTATAGACAGCAACCTAAAACAAATCAAATATGCAAAACCACATTACCAGCTGACAACATAACCCACACACACTAACAGACACACATACAAAACACCGACCTTTAGGAGAAACTCAGGGTCTTCTGTGGTAATCTCTGTGGCCAGAACCGTAATAATGGCCCACACACTTGTCTTCTTATCCCAGTCCTTCTCGCCTGGGGTACAGCTCTTATTAACCAGGGAGGAGCACACCATATTCAGCAGATTGTTCTGAAGCGCAAACAAAACACATTTTAACAGATTACACAATCAGACATCTGTCAAATTATTTTCTGGGGTAGGAATAATTCTATATACAGTGGGTTTAGAAAATAATCACCCCCCTTTGAAATATAATCACATTTTGTTGCTCTGCAGCCTGAAATGAAGATGGACACAGTATTTTTTTTTTTTGTATTTACTCTTATAACATCCAATTGGATAACTACAACATGTCAGAAAAAAAGTATCACCACCTTGTCAGTATTTTGTTGAACCACCTTTTGCTTTAATCTTGTGACTGTCCACAACTTTCTTCCAAAGATCTTTAGACAGTCCCTTGCCACCCATCATTGATTGTTTGATTCAGTTGCCCTACCAAGGACTTAAATGCTCCAGGAAATCTTTTTTTCTGACTTTTTGTTCTTATACCTTTTTAACTTGGATGTTATAAGTTGCACTGAGTAAATACAGTTGGATAAAATAAAATATTTTCTCTACCCACTGTATATGTGTGTAAAACAACAACAATGGTTTCTGAAGTATCATGTGACTAAAGACTGGTGTAATGTTTTTATGGTTGAAAAATTCAGCTTCGCCATCACTGTAATAAATAGCATGATATATTTGTGCCATCTGTCTAAATATACAAAATCACCAAAGAATACATATAAAGCTAAAAATAAATAAGGGCTAGCAAATTGCCTATTATTTATATTCACACAAACCCCAGAACTGCGGTCACTTGACTCACCTTCTGGTCCCTCAATTCAACAAGATGCTCATCCTCGCTAGCTTCAAGCAGCCCAAACTCCTCATGAGGAGCTACGATCTGCTCCCCCTCTCCATCCAAATCAATATTCAAAGCAGGCATCTCAGAGGACAGCACCTGGTCATCCTCCTCCAAGCTTTCATGTCTAGCATCCTGTTAAGATGTACAGAGTAAATATAATTAACTACATTTGTAGTTCTGTATCTATATGTTTTTGCAGAAACAAAGCTTTAAATTAAATGCTATATCAAGTTGTCCTAATCATACTGTGCTTTCTGTGCAGCGTTGGAAGTATACATTTGGTTTTCGGTGGTAAAAGATGCATGGCACAAAAGCTGAATCACCCATAAAATAAATCCTGTAAGTTTAATGTGTGATTCTTTATTTAATAAATACTAATACGAATGTGTGGCAGTGAATAAAATAATAAAAAAAATGTGGGAGGAAATTATGCTATATTCATTTACATACAGTTTTACAAAGCAGTAGAGGAAGTCACTTTATACCTGTCTAGGCTCCTCACTAGATCTCTGAAGCACTTTAGATGAGAAAAGCATGTCTTCCACTTCTCTCTTTTCATTTAAGCCCGAT
This sequence comes from Carassius auratus, assembly GCF_003368295.1. NCBI lineage: Eukaryota > Metazoa > Chordata > Actinopteri > Cypriniformes > Cyprinidae > Carassius > Carassius auratus. The sequence continues at coordinate 19,940,966 of NC_039244.1, read as the reverse complement.
TTTGTCTCCATTGAAGGTGGCGGATAGGAGCAGATAGGTGGAGCGGTACTGGGAGTTGATATTTTGGAGGAAGAGAGTAAAGGATTATGGGAGTAGGAGGAGCTTAGAGTGCATGAGACTGGAGGATGAAGTGAAGGCTCCATTAGGAGGGTATTCTTGGTGCTCAGCAGAGAGGAGGGAGAGGATAGTGAGCTCATCATTGTGGATGATAGAAGAGATGAAGTGGCCATGGTGGAGGACAGGCTAGTTGGCTGGAGTGCTGGACATGATGAAGAGGTTGAGGTCTGCTTGGCCCAGGATGGAGATGTGCATAGATGGTGGCTCAAAGCTGTGGGCGCTTGAGACAGAAAGCGGTTTTCCAGCCTTGGGCTTCTATGGAGTCGCTGTAGTCTGGCATCTGTATTCACCTTCAGATCGGTCTGAAGGGAAGCCGGAGTCTTCATGACTGCTTGGCTGAAGAAAGGAGAAACACAGAACAGGAATCTGTGTTTTTGTCCAGAGACACTGCAAACGCTAAAAGTACAGTGCTAAACTGATTCTTGAAACGGAGAAACAAATATGCACAACTTGTCCTAAATCAGATATGACTTCAATAATGTTCCCTTAACATAATGGGAAATTTGCTTTTCTCTTTATTTTATCAAAACTATGACATTATCATTTACTACACTTGAAACCATAAGAAAGCAAAACAATGTACATATATTGTTTAAAGATATATTACACACACAAACACACACTTCTCTAAGAGAAACACCTTTCTTCCCGTTTTACCTTTTTATAAGTTTCACAAGATCATATACAAGCTCTGCTGAGTTTTATGTTTCTGTATATAGTCTTGAGTAACTGTGCTATACCACAACTCTATGCCAAACCTGGCAGACAAATTGTAAATTATTTGATATTTTAATCAGGCCCTGTTAGTAGCTATGGGGTGGTGTTGGCGCAGTGGATAAGACACATGGCTTTGGTGTGGGAGACCCGGGTTCGAATCCACTGTTAGACACCAATGTGTCCCTGAGCAAGACACTTAACCACTAGTTGCTCCAGAGGCGTGTGACCTCTGACATATATAACAATTGTAAGTCGCTTTGGATAAAAGCGTCAGCTAAATGAATAAATGTAAATGTAGCTAGCAGCATCCGAAAAACTAAATATCTAACGTGTAATACATGTGTGATGATGATAATAATAATAATAATAATGTCAACATTCAACAACAAACTGTCAATCCTGTGAGATTTTCTGTCTAAAGTACAGAACTGAAGAATAACTAGCACTGGAAAGCATGGGTGTGTCTTATGCAAACAACCAATGTATTGTAGACACTCCCTGAAAATCAAATAAGCTGCCTCCACTCCTTTTCGCCTCGTTTATTGAATACCAACTTCTTTACATACTGGTGTTACCAGTACATTTCCCTCTCCATTGCCTGCAAAGTGATGTGCCTTCATTAATGGTGTTCTTCGAACTAAACACGTACACTGCCTTCTTATTGGATATGAATCGTTCTTTAGATTTTGGAATGTGTTGTAAAGTTCACTTTCAGGGCACTTACTGTCAATTGGAATGCGGCTAGTGACAATGAGTGAGGGCCAAATTCCAACAACTAAGTTGATAATCAATGAAGAACAATCTTTGCCTTCGCAGTGTCTGTTCCATATTGCCACATACATTCAAGACAGATCTTCAGCACTCCTCATTTCTCAAAAAAAAAAATAAATAAATAAATAAACACACACACACACACCCCTTATCACCATTTTTAGATTTACAACTTCTTTATTACGGGATTGGTCATAAATGTGCACAAACAGAACATACACACAAGTAGACAATCTTGTCTTTCTGACACTGCAGAGACTATTGACTTGAAAGTCGCCAAGCAACACTGTTGTATAGGCCTATAAACACATGCACTATATTTGGATTATTACTTGCAGTGCACGGTTCCTTCAGTGGTGTCTGACTCATAGACGCCAAATTCACAACGACCAGTTCATCTTGCTCAGGATCTACGTATAGGTGACCATACGTCATCTTTTTCCAGGACATTTTCCTCTTTTTTTTTTTTTTTTTTTTTTTACCTAAAAAAAATGCGTCCGTCATTGAGTGAATTTTTGTATTGGAGCCCTGTGCGAGTAATTATCGCCCGTTCACAAGATATTTGTGTCCAGTCCTGCAAGCTCCCGCAAACATTCTAATATTAGATATAATTTTCACACATCAGGAAGCTGCTATCAATATGCGTAATATTTAAATCGCTTTTGCCTTTATATATAATATTTAGAAATATTATTAGCCTAATAGGGTAGGGTTGTATATCTACTACTGACCTTATTTGCAATCCACTATACCATTGTATTCCCTGTTCTTCATATATGGGAGTAAAATACTGACTGAGCCATAAACAACACTGTAAAAAATAAAAAAAATGTAGAGGTGACCAGTCACTAGAAAATTGAGTTGGGAATGTAGATTGTTTTTTGTAATAAAGTCTTCCTGATTCATTATTAGGACATTCATTTTTATCCTTTGATTATCCTAATTGTTACGTTTTGTGAAGTAGGGCCACTGGTAGGAAGCTAAAAAGCTTTTTTTTCTTTTTTTTTATCAATATGCATAACAGCGTAAAATATGTATTTTAGGTACGGAAATTAGGCTAAATATTATGAGTTTTTAAATTTAATGTCATTGCTACTACGGGCGCTACTTGCACCAACCAACCACAACCCACTCCCGCACCCATTGTCTTCATTTTGGAAAACTAAAATGTGGCTATAACTCTTATTGACAGCTTCTGTAAATATTGCACGCGTGTTCAACATTCTCACTTAACATTGATCTAAAATAATATGAACAATTATCTTGCTCCAGATTAAACAAAACGGACACAAGTTACAAACACAGACACAAGACGGACAAAAATCATATAAAAAAGTAATGACAGCTTCTAAGAATAATATTATGTAGTCTACTATCTTTAAATTACGACTGGCTAGAAAAGCATTGGTCTACTTATTTCATATTTCTACCGATCTTCAGTTAGAAATAGTAAATGAAGCAAATCGACTGCTTCTAAAAGAAATATTATGCACAAACACACTTTGCTATAACTTGGTTCAAATTAACGGCGCATTTCTGGCGTTTATCCGTGTGTGCTCGAGACCCTGATCGGCGCCTGTAAACAAAATAAAGAAAATAACTCACCTTTAATGCTTTGTAACCGGGTAGTAGTGTATAACAAAGTTGACCGGTGAGCTACTGACTACTTCCTCATATGTCATGTTCCACTGTTATTAGCTTCCTCACCTGTCATGTCACGCGTACGTCACTACCGTAACAAACCGAATATAGACGCATGTAGGGATGCGTCTCAGGCTTAGAGCAAGAAAATGCTCTCTTCACGTTTAACGTTATTAAAAAGGGACTGTAAATAATATGTATTTTAAAGAAAAGCTGGAACAACTTGTGACTCAAGTAGTTTTTTTAAGCCCAGTGACCAACTTATGGATAGAGAGATATCTATATTTCGCCCAGCAAGGGTTTTGTGTGTGTGTGTGTGTGTGTGTGTGTGTGTGTGTGTGTGTGTATGTGTGTGTGTGTGTTTGCTTGTTTTTTTCTGTTTTTATAATAAATAAAAAGAAAAAGAATAGGGAATTCTAGTGTTTTATTTTTAAACAAAAATCAGTCATCTCTCCTGTCTCCTCCTTCTCGACCTGAGATCAATCAAATCTGACTGACAGCTCTTAATGGATGCAGAATTTGGATATTTTTCAACTTTTGCCATGGGTTTATTTTCCCAAGTGGGTTAAAAGTTAAAATTCTCTATTCTTTCTACTTATTTTATTTTTATTTATTCAATAGAATAAATATTATTTAGTCAATAGAAGAGAAAAATAATAGATACTGTTTGTGTTAGAAGGTCATTATTTATAATAAATAAAAATAAAATAAGTAGAAAGAATAGAGAATTTTAACTTTTAACCCACTTGGGAAAATAAACCCATGGCAAAAGTTGAAAAATATCCAAATTCTGCATCCATTAAGAGCTGTCAGTCAGATTTGATTGATCTCAGGTCGAGAAGGAGGAGACAGGAGAGATGACTGACACCATGGAGGAGGCGTCTTCAGGCATGAAGCATTCTAAAGCCTGCAAAGCCCATTGCACATGTGTATGTTGTGTGGGAAGCATATCTGAAAGAGCTCTATCTCAGAAAAGGAAATTCAAAACAACAAGCAAGAAGACCCTCCTCTCTTAAGTCAGTTGTGTGATTTCAGTCTTGTGGACTTGTTGGGCAACAGACATTGCATCACTTGGACTCCTCCATTAAAACTGGTAAGAATTTGAATGTTTTTTGAAAAGCTGATAATAATTACAGTGAATATTTGAAAGAAAGAAAATATGAACAGTGAACCACAAAAGTGGCTTGTAAAGAGACATGAAATGTATGGCAATTACACACAATACTATTTAGTGTGTTTTAAGGACCACATGAGAAAGCGTAATAATCACGTTTCAATATATCAATACACGTTATTGTGCATTTCATAATTATACAAGTTAATTGCAATCGAGAATTACAAACTTATCTGCATAACTTTGTCTCAAACTCTTTTTTTGCTAATGAAAAATGTTGTATGGAACTACAAATGGAGAAAACGGGAAATACCTACTTAAGCTGAAAGACTGCAGCATAAGTAGGTATTTCCTATTTTCTCAATTTTAAGTCACATCCTTCTGGAGCATTACAAACACTTTCCACTATTCTTACTAAACTAATTAAGTTGAGTTTAATGGATGTTTAACTTAGGGAGGAAACTGTTCAGGTCACTCCTAGGAAAATATATCAGGTCAGACCCATAGGAAAGTTGGAATAATGCAGCTATTCAGCAACTCCAAGAGACTATACTGTGGTTCACTGATGTTCATTTACAATATTTTGTAACTTATTTGTCCTGCCACACAATTAACTATAGAATAATGTTTCTCACTTTCAGAAAAATCTATACAATATGAAATATAATAAATGAATGAAATAGATAGTAGATAAAAAGTCTGTTAGGAATGAAGGGCTTCATTCTTAATCATTCACTCCTGTCAATCATCATTGCACCATCCCAGCAACAATTCTTCTAGCTCCTCATCATTCTTCCTCCACATCATATGATTCTAACTCGGGGCTCAAACCAAGCCTCAGGTATAAGCCTTCTTCAAAGAAAGCAAGCCATTTGTTTACCATTATCTATCAAGGATGAATGAGCAGGCCAACTTATGATTTTTTTTAAACATTTTTAATTGAAAACAAAAATACTGTTCAAACTGCTTGGAGATTTTGCTTTAGATTTTTACAAGTTTAAGGCAAGAGATTGCATAAGCATTGTTTTATTATGCATTGGTCAAGTTTGCTCTTCCATTTAATGTCAGAGTAGTTGAATTACATTTACAGTATTTATTTTAATGCCCTTTTTCACCCTGCACTGAGACAGAAATCTCCACTTCAGTAGCATTTACATGCACCAAACTTTATAGTTTCCTTCCTATGAATATTCTCAAGGTTTTTTACGGAGGTCTGTTCATTTAACATTCACCTTATTTATTACTTAAATATGCTTATGACAGTTGTTTCTGATTTATGTGGTGATAAAACAGATATTCAGAGATCTGACTGAATCAGATATTCAGAAATCTGAATCTGACTTTATTCAATGTATGCAAATAAGTGCTTTTAATGCACCATTTGCATATTTAAACATAACATTTCAATGTCGTACTGTGATTAAGTAACTGAGAATGTATGCTGATTTATTAGTTCCAGTGACTAGATGTCGTTTACAGATTGTGGAAAATTTCTCTGACGTTTTTCCTTTTGGCATCAACAGATGGCGCTGTTACTGTTAAAGCCGTTCCTCTGGGCTCTTCTGCTCCTTCAGTTTGCACTGCAGCTGTTGGATGGAGCTGAACCACAGAACCTGAACTGTCCTGCATATGGAGGAGTTCCTGGCACTCCTGGACACAACGGTCTGCCTGGAAGAGATGGGAGAGATGGTAAAGATGGAGCAATTGGACCCAAAGGAGAAAAGGGAGAGTCAGGTCGGTTTGTAAGAGAGAGTATAAAGGATGAGTGAAGTGCGGAAGTCTGAGTTAATGATAATTTCACTCCTATTTTCAATTTTGGCCCTACCTTACAGGAGTGAGTGTTCAGGGACCACCAGGTAAAGCGGGACCACCTGGGACAGCTGGAGAAAAGGGGGAAAGGGGACCTTCAGGCCCACAAGGTATTAAACATTAAAAGTTATTAAGGTTTAAAATTCTAACGTGCAAATCTGGAGACTTAAGAGACTAAGGTTGTGCATGAAAAAGTTTGGATGTGTATTATACAAGCTATGCAAAGTAATCGTTCTATATTTAGGGTCTCCTGGAAGTGAAAGTGTTCTTGAATCCCTGAAATCTGAGATCCAGCAACTCAAAGCCAAGATTGCCACGTTTGAGAAAGTTTCAAGTGTCTGCCACTTCAGGAAAGTGGGACAGAAATACTACATCACTGATGGTGTTGTGGGGAATTTTGATCAAGGATTAAAATTCTGCAAGGACTTTGGTGGAACAATGGTTTCGCCAAGAACTTCTGCAGAAAACCAAGCGTTATTGAAATTAGTAGTATCCAGTGGTTTAGGTAGTAAGAAGCCATATATTGGAGTCACAGACAGAAAAACAGAGGGACAGTTTGTGGACACTGAGGGGAAACAATTGACATTTACCAACTGGGGTCCTGGTCAGCCTGATGACTATAAGGGACTACAAGACTGTGGTGTTATAGAGGACACTGGCCTTTGGGATGATGGCGGTTGTGGTGATATACGCCCTATTATGTGTGAAATAGACATCAAATAGAATGTATGACATTATAATCATACAGATCTGCAATACTAATATACTATAAACAGTCCACATAGAACACAAAGTTTAAATCCTCACCCGCTCAAAGCATGTCCTTCAAAAAATTATTCTGCAGTGCATAGAAAAAATACAAATAATAATTGCTATACTTTTTGTTTCAACTTAATAAACAGTTTCTTATGTCTATTTGTCATGAATCAAAGAGTGTCTTTCTTATTTCAGTGCAAATCTGACATTATGTATGTTTATAATGTTTACACAAATAATGCTTACCCTATAAACTGGTTCGTTAGTGAGAACATAAGTGGGAACATAAGGCTGTTCATGTCATTTTAGACTCACACTATAGTTGTAAAGAATAAAAGAACAAAATGTAACACCAGACTACACCAGTCACAAATGCTTTATCAATTAGTAAAATGCTCTAATTCTGACGGCTAACAGTAAACAGTAATCAGGCTTTGGTTTTTGAATGAAATAAGCAAACCTGAGTTAATAGAAATGGACATTTCTAAAACATGGTGAATATTTTATAGAATTTTGTAGTGTGCTGTTGTATGTAGTTGGTGCACAGGGACCCCCTGGGTAAAGGACCTACAGGTCCTGCAGGTACTTCTGGCCCCAAAGGAGAGAAAGGAAGTCTAGGTCCACCAGGTAAAATAAAATAAATACATTTGAATAAACTTAAGTAGGACCATCATATTTGAATTTGATTTTATCATTGTTACTATTGGTGGTAGGGGTGATGACATTTAGATTTTCATTCTATAAAACTGAATAATATGTCTTATTAAGATGTTTTTCTAATGTGTAGTTTTATGATCAAAGATAGTTTCGTTTGTAGTTTTTATTGTGGTTTTATTGGGCAAAACATGCAACGCAATGCAATGCAGTGATGATTGAGAGATCAAATAACAGTATATCAAAAGACAAATGTATATTTAAAACTCACATTTTAACATGATGTCTAAAGAAAAAAAATATTTATGGATAATTAAGTGAATTAATTTGTATATCAAGTACAATACATTCATTTTCTCAAAATATTTTTTCCCCTGCACTGACCCAGAAATCTCTACGGTATTTGCGTACGTACACCAAATTTTTTCAGGTTTATTCCTAAGAAGTGTTTGTTCATATAACATTCATCTGATTTATATAAAATGTTATTCCTAAAAACATGGTGGTTTTTTTTCTAAATGTTGAAAGCATTTTCTTATTCAGAAGCCCTTTGTAAAAACCTCTGATATGTACAATAATAGTTTTAAACCTTGCTTTTTCCAGTGTTCAGGTTTGTGTCCTAGAGATGTTCATTTGCATATTTAAACATAATACAGCATCTTAACGTACTTTGACTAATCCCATCAAATGTGAAATAAACATCTGATAGATCGTAAGTATACATACATATCTGCAATATTAATATGTTATTAACAGTGCACATAGAAGGCACAGTATAAATCACATTGTCAAATGTATCCTTAAAAACAAATTACAGTGCACTAAAAAATTTTTAACAAATTAATAAATGCATTATTATTTATTATTGGTCATAAATCAAAGTGTCTCTTTTGTTTCATTCCAAACATGACATTAACTGCACAACTAACAGAACTTTAAATCAACTTAAAAATGGAAATTAATGAAATTCTACTTACAACTTAAAACTGATAAGATACCAAAATCGCAACATACACAACCACAAAATAACAAATATGAACTTCTTTTCCACAGTTACATCTGAGCCCTGCATTAGCTTTACTCTGCTTTAGATGAAAGAGTGTATAGGGTAATCTACAGATGGTATTAAATCAGTTAGTGGGTAAAAGTTTCTTGCAGGAGCTTTTTTTTTTTATCTGTTCAAACAAAGTGAATTTGCACCAGACAAACACAACAGACAAACAGATAGAGGGGGGATTTTGATACGCATGCCAACCTCTAACTTCTACTAAATGGATGAAAAACTAATCTAATGATTGTTGTGGGAATGAGGACTGTTGCCATCTGCACAGATGGTGAATGGAATGAAGTTCTATAAAAGCTCAGAGTGCATTTGAAGCAATTATTTAGATTCAAACATAAATTGTGAGTAATAATGTTCTGGTTAGGCTTCAGTCATTGCATTTTGCGTAAGCAAAACCATGACTTCAAAATCAATCATTAACATTTATTGTAAACGTTGGATCTTGTTATTTTGCATAAAACTTATCAAACATACATCAAGTATTTTTGAGTTTGGACATCTGTATTTGGAATCACAAATTATTTCAAAAGAAAGTAAGTTGAAAAATGGCAAAGGTACTGGTTATGTTCTGCCTCTGTTAAACTGACAGATGTTTTATTTAACCCTAATACACATCACAATACAAAGCGTAATACAATTACAGAAAACACCTTCAAAAAAATCAATACGGACCATATATTATGGAGTTTTATCTTTAAATATGATTAACATATTTTGAACAAAAAAAAGATGATAAGTGATAATATTGATCTTGTGAGTTACATAATTGTGATATTAAATTAATGTTAAAGTTAGTGGAAAACTACAGACAGTTATTTTCAAGTTATATGACAGAGGCATCACATCAAAAGGATCCAAACCAATTTGATACACTGTTAAGATACATAATAATGAACCATGACCATAAATTTGACCAAAAATGAACTGCTTTCAATCAGTCAAAGAAACTGAGCCCTTCACAGCCCTTTTGAGCCCTTCAAAGTTGAACTTAAAGTATGTCCAAAAGTGTATTTTATAAATAACAGATAGCTAAATGGGTTGGAAAAGTTTCTCTCAGGAGCTCAAACATACAATGTCCTGGATTTCTTTCAGCTGTTCAAACACAGTGCATCTGCATTAAACAAACTCTGAGAATATATTGGAAAAAGTAACCTTGCGTAATAAGTTGATAGACCTTGATGATTAGGTCAAGGATCAAAGTATGTTTTTTTTTGTTTTTGTTCAAAAGCAATCATTGTAAGTTGCAAATAAATGACAGGACAACAAACATGACTGACAGATATCTAAAACTTCTAAAATGATAGTATTTGTCTCTTTTTGTTTTGTCATTGTACTCTGACCTGGGTAACTACGTCACTGAAATTAGATGAAGGGTTGTTTACAGTCGTGTTCTCTTTTAGTGCTGATCGCCAGGCCTGAACTGTTGGTAAGATTCATATGCTTCTGGTATGGATTTTTAAAAAGCATTAAACAAAAGAGTGAAGTACATGTCATTAGTTTGTTTTGCCGGTCAGTTTTCAATGTTTTATATTTTTGATATGAGAACACAGTTGGGCAGAAGTTTTTTTTTTTTTTTTTTTTTTTTTTTTTACATTCAACAGACAATTGAAAACGTAAGAGAAAATGTTACACTTGTTGATCTTAATTTACCTTCTTTTAATTTTTCATTGTGAACTTGTTTGCAATCAAAAAGAAAGAATTAGAATGTCAAATCTCGTTTTTCAGAGTGAAATTACATTTTTATAAAATAAAAATAATTTTATAAACGGTAAAAAATATTTTTCGTTGGACTCGAGGGCGCTCTGAGGTCTGCGGCAACACAAATCCTGCTTGTTTTTCACACACTGAACAGCAGATGGCGCTCTTAATGCATCAGCTCTGTGCTGCGCTGCTCCTTATGGAGTTTGTGCCGCTACTAGCTGCAGCTGAAAGTAGTTGTCCATCCTATGCTGGGGTCCCGGGCACACCGGGACACAACGGCAGCCCTGGCAGAGATGGAAGAGACGGGTTTCCTGGACCAAAAGGGGAAAAAGGAGATCCAGGTTTATGCTTTTAGTTTTTGGTGTGGTAATGTTTAAGTTAAGTCATAAAATTGGATGTAGAACATGATGCAGACAGGTAAGTGACTGCAGATCTGAGAAATGAGATTTAATAATCAGTTTTACTCTGCAGGAGTTGGTGCACAGGGACCCCCAGGGAAAATAGGACCACCTGGTGTTGCTGGCCCTAAAGGAGACAAAGGGAATCCAGGTACACCAGGTAAAAAGTTCGATCTCTTTTCTTCTGAAAACTAGGCTAGAATAAAAAAATCTGTCAAACAATAAATAAATAATGAGATTATATCATGTAAAACTTGTGAAGCTCTTGACTGTGATCAAGTATTTTCTTTTAACCATATCTTAATTGAGTTTATAGTTACATACAGACAGAATATACCTACTTCTTAGTATTTTCTGCTTCTGATATTCAATCTGATTTGCTTTTACAGGCACTGGTGTTCAAAGCGCGCTAGAAACACAACTTAAATCAGATGTCAAATACCTAACAGACAGACTCACTATCGTTGAGAAAGGTAGAATTTTCCTAATGTTTGCACTATACATATTTTGTTTATTCATGTAAGAACGTGTTTATAAGATAAGGGCTTTTAAAATGTCTGTTTTTATTTTTATATTTAGTCCTAGGATTTCGCACATTCAGGAAAGCGGGACAGAAATATTATGTGTCTGATGGGCTGGTGGGAAATTTTAAACAGGCACAGAAGTTCTGCTCTGACAATGGGGCTAAAATTGTCCTGCCAAGAAGTGAAGATGAGAATATAGTGCTAACTTCAATGCAGGCTGCCCTTGAGTCTACTTACGTATTTGTTGGTGCAACCGACATAAAAAAAGAAGGACATTTTGTGGATATGAGTGATCAACCATTAACTTTCACCAACTGGAAGGAAAAAGAGCCGAATGATTATAATGGAGCAGAGGACTGTACAGCTGTTTACAAAAGTGGTGTGTGGAATGACATTAACTGTAATTCAGAGTGGCATGTGGTGTGTGAACTGTGAAACAGATTGTGAAGCTTTACAGCTCTGATGTTTGAATGAAAAATAAACAAAATCTTATAAACAGAGTGGATTAGCCACATAAAAAAACATCAATTAATATTCTACTACTATTATAATTCAGGTATGTTCTGCAATTGTTTGAAGTTAAAATGTCTTAATAAATTTGTTTATTACAAACATGCAGCTTTTTGTTTCACAAAACATTAACTGATGGACTGGAGCTGTGTGAATTACTTGGGGATTATTACGATGCTTTTATCAGCTCTTAGGACTTTCATTCTGACGGCACCCATTCACTGCAGAAGATCCATTGGTGAGCAAGTGATGTAATGCTAAATTTCTCCAAATCTGTTCAGATAAAGAAACAAACTCATCCACATATTGGACGTCCGAGGGTGAGTAAATTCTCAGCACATATTAATTTTTGGGTAACTAGATCAAGTTCAAGTTCATTTTATTTATATAGCATATTTACATCCCATTTACATCAAAGCGCTTACAACAAGAGCAAGATTAAGGTGTAGCCTACTTGAGATTAGAGGAGAATATAAAACACAAAAAATGCATAGGATATAGCCTAACATTTTTATAGCACATAGCAGGTGGAGCTTTTAAATCACATACTTTTCAAACATTCATATGCCTGCTCTATGATTGGATAAAAAGTTAATTTATAGTGTGACGTCACACTGTCGGTTGAACGAAGAAGGAAAGAGGCTAACTTACTTCCGTTATAATGCGTAGAACAGGGACCACAGAAGAACATAGCTGCAAGGAAAATGCGGTAGACTGTGGTCTTAACTAATTTAAACGCAGCACATCTCAGTGTTAACTTTATGACTTTGAAATAAATGTGGCATATGGTTACTTATATGGCCTAAGGGCTTTGTGAAGAGAGCAATCGGGTAAGCTGATCAGACATCGATCGATCGGTTTTAGGTAACGTTAGTGCGCGAGCTCTGCGCGCAGTGGTTGAACATGGGGACGAGATCGAGTCGGTTACACGAGGAGGCTGCTTCGACACATTTCGATAAAGATGGCATCAAGAGAGAGTCCTGTCGACGAATCAGAAGCACCAGGCCCACTAGCCTCATGGTGGAGTTCTCCGGGAGTTTCGACCATGATTCAGAGACAAACCGCAGCCGGTCGGAAGAGGGCAGCGATTCGGATACCGGGCAGCAGGCGAGCAGCGACGGCAGCCCCGCCGACAGCCACATGTCCCCGTCTCTGAGCAGCCAGGCCACGCCGACGGACGACAACGGGGCCGAGGAGAACCGCGAGGAGGATGGCAGTCCAGGAGGCCCAGCGAGCAGGGAGGAAACAGGCCGTGCACCGCAGCGCACTTTCTCGGAGCGTTTGCCTGGAGGTCGCCATTCTTCCGCTAGCGGCGTCACAGCCAGGTCCACCCGGGTGAGGGGCACTCACACCCGGCCAGTGTCCGAGGCGTGGATCGGCCTCTACAGAGTCAACAACCGCCACGGTGGTAAGGCTCGGCTGTCATTTCCCACATTAGTCATTTCAGACGTGACACCCTATTCAGCTCCAGTTCTACTATTTAAACCTGCACTGTTTACATCGAACAACACACACATTATCTACTATCCAGAATAATCTTATGGTAAATTTCATAGTTTTAATGAAAAGTCATCGTTTATTCATCCTTATCTTGTTTCAGATCTATATTAGTTTCATTTTAAGATGTTAGACAGCCCTCTTCAATATTAACTTTCAAGTGACTGCTTCAGCCAGTCACTAAAATTAATCTCAATTTGGTTTTCCTCATGCAAAAGTCGATCCAACAACGTTTATTAACCTAGTTAGCTTAATGAAAGTTTGGTAACACTTTACTGTATTTTGTTACACATTTGTTAGCATTCATTAACAATGACTGGCAATGATATTTTAAAGCATTTATTAAGTTTAGTTAATGTTAACTTCAACATGTATTAATATATTATTAGAATTAAAAATATTTTAACATGTAGTGGTCCCAAGCTAATATGAACCAACTAAGAATAAATAATGCAATAAATGTTTTGCTCATTGGTAATGCTTTAACTTATGGGAAATTATTGTAAAGTGTTACAGAAAGTTTATATACATAATAAAGTAGACAACAAACCCAATTTGACAGTAATGTGAGTGAATTTTCAGTTTGAAACCAAGTAAAACATGGAAGGTGATTAAAAAATATTAACTAGTCCGGTCGAGACTAATGAGCTTGCGGTGTAATTAAGATTTGGGGTTTGTAGGCATTTCAAGCATTCCTGACAGGATGATCCATGATGGATTTAAACAATGATTAGAGGTAAACCCAGTTCACTTGATGATCTTTGGGTATTTTTTGCACTATATCGGTCAGTTGGCTGTAGTCCAGCCAGAGGGTTCAGAAAAGTGGGCCACATGGGCACATGCTCACCCATCTATTACTGTGACTGGCCTGCATATCACAAAACCCTTTCTACATCTCCATTTCATAATGCTAGACAACTTGCTTGATTGTTCCCCCTCCTTTCCAGCTATTCGTTGTCCCTTCTGCACCAAGCCGTTCCCTGGAGGGCGAATCGAGGACCATCTTCTAAGTTGTCTGACTTCTCCACCTCTTCCTTATAACAGTAAGCATTCCATTGGTTTTTATTGTTGTTTTTCTTTCATCTGCTAATAACTTAGTTGTTAATTCCCTCTTATGGTGTCCAACAGCTGATGTGCTAGCTAAGGACAGTGGAGAATGTTCAATCTGTCTCGAAGACCTGCTACAGGGGGAAACCATCGCTCGACTGGCCTGCCTGTGTGTCTACCATAAGAGGTAACCATAACCATCCTAAATCCAAATAATAAGAGTGAGGATTTGCTATACAAATGCTTTCAAATATGTAATGGCTGATATTTCTCTAAATAGCTGCATTGACACATGGAGCAAAGTGAAGCCATGCTGCCCTGAGCATCCTTTTGATTGATTAATGTCTTCACGTGCAATGACACTTTGACTCAGGTGAGTTTGGTTATTCAAGTAACATATATAATGGATCCATTGGTGAGGATGTGATGTAATGCCAAGTTTCTTGAAATTCATTCTTATGAAACAAGCTTATCTACATCTTGGATGACCTGAGGGTGTGTAACTTAATATTTTAAATGTATATTGTCTCTGCTTCATGTTTTTAGGAGACAATACCCCCTTGCAAGAGCATATATTTTCTGATGAGAGGATTGGGAGAAAGACACAAAGGAACAAAAACAAATAACAAGCATCAACACTTATGGCCAGATTAATCGGTCTGGCGTTGAGTGAGCCTGGCTTTAACTATCTGATGTGATTCTTGAGACTTGGCTTTTCTCTGCTCTACAGCACCTTCATGAAGGGAAGGTTTGCTCTGCTTGCCTTTCCTCTTAACTCTTTACTTTATAGCTCCGAGTGAAACTAGTAAACTGAACAGAACTGTAAAGGAAACTTGTAAATGGAGAGAAGTTACACATGGATCGTCTCTCTTCATGGACATCTTGATCTCCCGGAGGGATGGTGTTCTTCTTACCATGGAAACGTGGTGATCTGTAATTTATGCCAGGCTTAGCGTTTGGTTTTGTGCAGCCTGCTGGGGTGGCAATGGCTTGAATGAATTACTTGATTTTGTAGAGTGTGTTGGGAAGATCCCGGGTGAAAGCAGATGAGTTGTACATGCGTAAATATTGCACAGGATTACATACGAGGCATGATGATTTATATTTTTTGGGGATAATCTTTTACGCTTTTCTGTTTTTTTTGTTGTTGTTGTTGGAACATTGAAAGGCAGAGTGAAATTTCCAATAGATTTGTTCAATTTTGAACCATAAATGGTGATTTTATCCATCATTGAGGCAAAACTCCTTCTCATTACCACATCAAGCTCTTTTAACCTCTGGATCTGATTGCTTTTACTCAATTGAACTGTATATTGTTAACAGATCAGAGCGATACTTCCACTAGTTAGGACAATAGATGTTATTGGTTGCAGTGAAGTGAGTGTGTGAAAAGTGTATACTCAAATGCAGAAGATTTTGATGTTATGATTACAGCATGTACTACTCTTGGAGGGAAGGTTTCTGAAATTGCCTCTTTGCATCTCAGACGTAGTAGCCTAGAGAAATCCTGTCTCTTTACACCAGGCTTCCTCTACGTTGAATGAAGCCATCTGTGGTGTGGAGATGTATGTCAGACGCAGTAATGCCATATGGCGCATGCTTTGCCTGAGGGTGGCGATTGTGAATAGCTGATGGGTAACTATGACAATGTCATCGACCTCCTTCAAAAGAACAATGGAATAAATATGATGGAAAGGTAATAGTTTTTTTTTTTTTTTTTTAGACAGACCTACATAGGGTTAATACTTTGAGAAGATTTGTCATGTTTTGAGGTTTATGGGGTTTGCTGATTGTGGGTGTTAACATACTCATTGTTCTATAGTGTCTTGTAGAGGTCATTTGGTCTGTTACTTTTTTGCCTTAGCTTGAGGAATCATATTTTCAGTGGCAAGACCTCTGAAAGGAGAATTTGCTTTCCTTAGCACAAAGGTTACTTCTTACTTTGAAAGTATTGTAAAGTGTTTCCTTCACAAGACTGTCTGACGGTTCTTTCCAATTGAAAAAAATGAGAAAGGCCAAGTGTGTGTGTGTGTGTGTGTGTGTGTGTGAGAGTCAAAGGCAAAAGTCATTCTTACAGTTAATATGTTTTGTGTAGGAGAGGTATTGTCAGAGTATTTTGACAATCGTTTAAGCTCTCCAAGTTAGCTTTTGCCCTTTAACTTAATGTGGTGCCATACCTCAATATCCATATTTACTATACTAACATGGGGCTTAGCTAACTCCAAAGGTGTTGCTTTAGTTTTTTTCTTGAAATGTTATGTATACACAGTATAAATACCATAGCAAGTTCTGTAATTATTCAGTGCTAAGGGTCTCTACCTGCTTGATCCTATGTTCTGACAGTTGTTGGTCAAATATGAATGAGTGGGGAATGGTCTTTAGGTCAATATGATTTGCGTATATTCACATCCCCAAACACCGACAATCTGCCTTCATTCTGCTAAAGAACAATTGAGTATTTATTTATTAAAGTGTAAATATGTATCACATTTCAAAATGGCTTTGTCTTTTGTTTGTCCATGATGTTGTTTCTATGCCTAAATCTTTTGTATGTCTGAAAAAAACAATTTTTATATGTATTTTTTACAATAAATATGCTTAAGTGTGATGATTGTTGTGCTTCGGATCATCTTTGCTAATGGAAATATTACATTTTACATGTACATTTACTGGCCACTTTATTAGGTACACCTTGGTAGTAATGGGTTGGAGCCCCTTTTGCCTTCAGAACTGCCTTAATATAATACTTCGTGGCATAGATTCAACAAGGTTTGAAACATTCCTCTGAGATTTTGGTCCATATTGACATGATAGCATCACGCAGTTGCTGCAGATTTGTCGGCTGCACATCCATGATGCAAATCTCCCTTTCCACCACATCCCAAAGCTGCTCTATTGGATTGAGATCTGGTGACCCAGGAGGCCATTTGAGTAAAGTGAACTCATTGTCATGTTCAAGAAACCAGTCTGAGGTTTTTGAGCTTTGTGATGTGGTGCATTATCCTGCCAGAAGTAGCCATCAGTAGATGGGAACACTAGTCATAAAGGGATGGACATGTTCAGCAGCAATACTCTGTAGGCTTTGGTGTTTAAACGATGCTCAAAGGGCCCAAAGTGTGCCAAGAACATATCTACACCATTGCACCACCAGCCTGAACCATTGAGAAAACGCAGGATGGATCCATGCTTTCAAGTTCTTTAAGCCAAATTCTGACCCTACCATCTGAGAGTTGCAGCAGAAATTGGGATGACTCGGACAAGGCAATGTTTTTCCAATCTTCTACGGTCCAATTCTGGTGAGCCTGTGTGAATTGTAGCCTCTGTTTCCTGTTCTTGGCTGACAGGAGCAGCACTCATTGTGGTCTTCTGCTGCTGTAGCCCATCTGCTTCAGGGTTCAATGTGTTGTGCATTCAGAGATGGTATTCTGCATACCTTTTGTTATAAAGAGTGGTTATTTGAGTTGCCTTTCTATCATCTCTAACCAGTCGGCCCATTCTCCTCTGACATCAGGATATTTTCTCTTTTTCGGACCATTCTCTGTAAACTCTAGAGATGTTTGTGTGTGTGAAAATCCCAGTAGATCAGCCTGTCTGGCAACAACCATTCCATGTTTAAAGTCACTTCACCACACCTAGATGCCTAAATGCATCGAGTTGCTGCCATGTGATTGGCTGATTAGCAATTTGTGATATCAAGCAATTGAACAAGTGTACCTAATAAAGTGTCTGGTGAGTGTATATATATATATATATATATATATATATATATATATATATATATATATATATATATATAAAGTGTGCAATGCACTGTCACCTTATTTTCATATTAGTTTTATGTTAAACATTTTTAATTCTGTTTAAAGGAAGGACTTGTGTCTGAGCTAAGTGGGTTTTGTCATGAAGTGTCAAAATTCTGTATAACCAATATTTCGACAGCTGTTGCTGCACTTGCATTTTGTGGTTGAATTTGTGAAACTTGTTAACCCTGCTCAGACCCCCATACATGCACAATAGGCAAAAATAGTTAAAGTCATCTTACTTTTACAAGTATAGTGGCTATTTTGGTGTCAAACAATACAACTGCTTACATATTGCATATAAGAATTATTGTCATTTGACGTTGGAGTCATAAGTACTAATTCAAAAATTGGGCACTGAGATGGAAGCCATTGGTGTGAACTTTTACATTAGCAACTTTTGGTCAACTATGTGAACTACTTTACACCAGATTTTCCACAGAGGGTGTTTTGTAAAT
Organism: Carassius auratus; assembly: GCF_003368295.1. Classification (NCBI taxonomy): domain Eukaryota; kingdom Metazoa; phylum Chordata; class Actinopteri; order Cypriniformes; family Cyprinidae; genus Carassius; species Carassius auratus. The sequence goes on along the minus strand of NC_039244.1, from coordinate 19,922,389 downwards.
GATGTAATAGGAGGACATGGAACCCACTTTAGTCTGTGTGAAACAAAGATGAAGTTCTGAGTGCTCAGACTTCAACCCAGACCACACTGAGTGTAAGAATTATCATGGTAAGTTATATGTACCACAAATTATTAATAGTAGTTATGTGCATGCAGAAATAGATTGTTCTAAATGGAAAAGAAAACTAATTACTAATCTAAAATAAATCTGATCTAATTATAATCAATCAGGAAGCCCTTTAAAATAAAGTGATAACTAACTGAAAAACAAATGAGAACTAAAGCCAGCTTTTAACACTATAAAACACCATATTCAGTGTTTAACACTGAATATTGCACTCTGTCTCTTTAATCAACTTTTAGTCAACAAATTGAGGATTTGGTCAATGTGCCATTTGTAATTCACTCAGCACTTCCAATTCAAATGAACTGCAATGCTACTTGTTTAGGTGAACAGTAAAATGATAAACAAACATGCTGAAGTGATACACCTAAACGTTTGCAGTCTTAAAGCTTCTTTTTTTTTTATGCACACACAAAAAAAGTGATTTTTGGAATTTCCCATCTTTTCTGACAACTAAAGGAATTCATAAGAATTCATCATAATAAAGCAGAAATATATGAAGTATTGTAGTAAAATTATTATTAACATAAATTTACAGTTATATTTTATTTACTCATGTTCAGGGAGAAGAGAGATTTATTTTTAAACATTTGTAAAAGAAAAATAACAATTTTCTTTTCACAATATAAATATATTAATGATACATTTATTTATTTATAAATGTTTACTAATATTTATACTTTTTTAAAGTTGTGAATTTTTCTAAAACAATTTTTCCCTTTTTTTTTTTTTTTCAGTATTTCTTATATCAGTACTCTCAGGAACATCTTAACCTTATATCAAATGGAACTGTAACAAACCACATTATAACAAATAAACACTGCAGACCCGCACCATTTCCTGTGCCCTGTGGTGTTTTTTTTCTGTGACTCATAAAAGACACTTCTACCTCAAAATGGAAAAATCTTAACCTTTTATTTTGACACTGCAGTCTCAACTAACCACATTTTGTTAAGGATGACGAATGTAGAGAGCCAAAAAACTGTGACTGAGACTGACCCTGATGGTGCCAATGTATGGTGCCACCTCCATACGTGCCCCCTCCTTATCCTACGGGGCCTGTCATGTACCCTCAACCCATTTCTGTGCCAGTCAACTTTATCCCACCCAACCTGCCACCAGAAGAGACCAGACCCAGCAGGTGTATTACTGTTTGCAAGATCCATGTAACATTTACTTAATAAAGACAAAACAATCTGAGCAATGTTTGAGAAATAACCATATATTGACTTGAATGTCATCACAATCGTATCTTTCTTCTTTAACATAGCTGTATTTCCACCTGAGGAACATCAGATGATTGTGTCGTCATTTGATTGATGATACCGTTCGGAAAGCATTTATCAGAAAGTCATCATAATTGCAATGAGTGCTGGTCTTCATTGTTGTTTCCATCTCTCTTTCCACCCATGCAGGTGTTCAGTGTGGTAACAATTTCAGTTACTCATCGCGTTCACTGTAGTCTGTGTGTTCACCATCTCAAAGACAGTCAAGACAGCAGTTCAGGGTAACTTTTGGGGGTACCTCAGTTCATACATTATCTTTGCAGTGGTGGGCACATGTCTTGCTGTGTTCTCCGCATTCAGTCGCACACATCCTTTGAACCTGCTGGGACTGGTGAGTCTCTTTGTACTAATATGTCTTCATGCTGTGAATTAAATGAACATTACTGCAACCCAGAAAAGTCACCTACAGTTAGGAGATGATGAACATTTCTATCAAAATAGAGTGGCAAAATAGAGTCAGGTTCCAGAAATGAAAATCAGATTAATTTTCTCTATAGGGGAATTGATTTTGAACATTCATCAATCAGAGGTATATGCTTTTATTGAAGCCATCAGTCCACATTATTTTGAAACCACCCCCAATTCCTGGAAAAATGCTTGACTCGAGATTCTGCAACGAAATCTTCACCAGGAGAACTGAGACAAACAAATTGCAGCAATTAAATTTGCTATTAGTTTCTTTTTTTTTTTTTTGCAGATAATCATATCGTGCGCTTCAAAACAATGACAAAATTAGCATTTAGAAGATATAAGCATTCAAAACTTACAGTCTCTAACTTCCCCTGATATGGATCAATGATTTTGATGACATCACCCTGCACTTAAGCAACTCGTCAAACATTCGTTCCAATTAAATGCTCTCTAGAATCTGAAGAGTCCAGTCCCCTACATTATAAATAGATGCTGAAACTGCTGCTTAAATAGGTCACTTCATTCACATAATTAGTATTTTCTGTATGCTGAATGGCATGTAGTACACTATATGGGGATATGGAACGATTCAGACAGTGTGAATATGCTTTCCATTGGGAAGAAAGAAGTCTGGTTTCTCATTGTGTTCGCAAAACAGCCGCAGTGGATCTTAAAATAAACCACATATTTAAAAGCTGTACTGGTACTAACTGTACCAGTTTTTCTAGACCAGCCTGGGTTTTTTTTTCTGCGTGTTGGATTCATATGAACCTTTTTGAAAACTGGTAAGTGTTTACAAAAATGTAGACATGTTACCAAGTTAGTCCGAGGATATAAAACCAACGATAGCCTGTCTAAAACAAATGCATTCATTCATGCAAACATTTAGATCTGTTCACTTGTTAATCTAACATCTATGAAGTGAACTCCACAAACAGTGATAACATCTGTTGCAATATTACTTGCTACAAGACCCAGTATTTCCACATCAAATTTGTTGCATAAATGTACAGGCAACAAATAGTTAATTGATTCACTGTAATCCACTTATTATCTAAATTAAATGCACTTCTGTTGACAGCAATATGCTTGAGTCTCTATTTCATTTAGTTACATACTGTGTAAATATAGTGTAGGTCCTTCACCTCAGACTCTAAAAACTGTTCTAAATGGAAAGGATCCCCTCTGCCTCACCAGAGCGAAGAGAAATTAAACTGAACTCGAAGGAGGTACTTCATCCGTATCTGAGCAGGGTTATAAACAATGTACTCGTTATAAAGGAGAGTGTAACCTCCCTTCTGGCCCACCCCGGTCTTCACTGAGGGCCCCATGGGTATGGTCACACCATCCCTGAGAGACAACAAGAAAAATTCTTCAGTACAGCACTTATGACTCAGTCATGTAAAACATCGAAATGACTCACAATGCAACATAGTTGTTTGGGTCGGGCGCAGTCTGCCCCAGGCCTTTTGTGCTATGTTTCCCACAAGGCAGTTGGTCTGCACTGTAATCTGCATCCACAAGTTCATTACTATTCCCGAGGGCAACCTGTGAACAAAACAAATCGCTGAAATTACTTTTCTTTTAACCAGTAGCTTTTAACCCTTTTATATCTGTACAAATTAACTGTTGTATCTGTTTTAAAACCAGCAATTTTTATTCAAATAGAGCCCCTTAATAAATGCTGTCATTTTCCTTGCATCCAACTTTCTATTCATCAAAGTATCCTGAAAAAGAAAAAGTATCATGCTTTGCACAAAAATATTAAGCAATTCTAAAAGTGGAAGCAGTTGGTTTAGATACAAAAAAACCAACCTCGCTCAGCAACAGGAGCCCTTGGTTGTTCTTCTGATTGGCAAAGCAGTAATTGGCACTTTTAGATGACATGTCTGCAAAATAGATCCCCTTACCAAACTTGAAAGGGAGGAAAAGTAAAAAAATATTTAAGCTGGAATTGTTGTAGTCCACTGCTTTTACAATTGTAATAGCAGCAGCCATCTTGCAGGCAAAGATTTTACTATACATTTTCTATTAACATTACTTGTGTGATATCTCTTCGTCTCACCATGTATCCGGTCACAGGAGCCTCTGGAGGGGCCACTTGCAGCCCCTGACTTAGGATCCCCACCCAGTTTGACACACGAGAACCATGCCACAGGAGCATTCTAGCATCCACACACACAAAATGATAAGAGTTTACATAGAGCATAACATAAGTGACAAAGCGAAACTGAGGAAGGTGGTTTGGTACTTGTTTTCCAGCTCAGAGCAGAAGTTGTCCTTCTCGCCCTCTCTTTCCAGAGCAAAGATGTCCAAAATGGTCATTGTGTAATCAGTATGGGTGGGTGCATGAGTAGACTGAAGATATTTGTCTATAACCTTCACAAAAGACAGACAGTTTGTGTTCTGGGATGTGCAAAACTACAAGTTTAAAAAGAGTCCACCATCCAGAATTCTACTGTTAATGTTATGCTGTAATTCAATGATAAAAGAGATGTACCTTGTATTCATGGCTGCTAGAATCCAGTGGCTGCATTTGGCACTGTAAAGAGCGATACTGTCTGTCCAAAGGATGCTCATCGTTCTGAACACTAGACTGAACCATTTTCACTGCTATCTGGATGTCACTTAGAGTCTAAAAGACAGAAAACATGACTACAAACAGAGACCTCTATTGAGAACGCAGTAAAAATAAATAAATTGTCAATCGCTTCTAATCATTCAACATCATCAGCAGTATTTCCCTACAATGTCACACCTCAAGCAAAGCGATTTTCTCCTTTAGCTCTTCCTCTGTGCGTATTATGGGGGGTGTCCGTAACCTAAATGAAGATCAAGTACTTAGGAACAACTAAAATATACACACATTACATAGTGAGTGTAAAATAATACTGTAGCAACACTATTGTTAAAAATGTAGGGTCGGGAAGATATTTTTGTGTTTTGTTTTGAAATATTGTGAAATAATATTACAATGTAAAATAAATGTTTTCTATTTTAGGTAAATGTAATTTATTCCAGCAATGGAAAAGCTACTTTTTCAGCAGCCATTGCTCCAGTCTTCACATCATCATTTATAAATCATTCATATTATTATGCTGCTTAATAGCTGTGGAAACCATAATATATTTCCAGGATTCTTTATTGAATAGAAAGTTCAAAAGAATAGGATTTATTTGAAATAGAAAACGCTTTTTAATATTATAAAGTTTTTAGTGTCACTTTTGATCAATTTGATGTATCCTTGCTGAAAAATTCTATTAATTTAGCAAAAAATTCAATTAGATGTACTGACCACAAACCTTTGAACGATAGTGTAACTTACCCAAAGTCATGGGGGATACGAGTGTAAAACTGGTTGCATGCATCCAAGAGTTCCTTATTGCTATTCTTTTTCTTTAAACACTCCTCTATCTTCTTCAATGAGGCATAGCCAGCTCGAATTTGATCTGTTGTTAATTTTCCTTTAGCAAAAAAAAAATAATAATAATAATAATTGAATGGTTTTCATTTTGTTTGGCTTGAATACATTCATCATCACTAAGAATCTACAAGATTCATTCCATCAGTTTGGTACACAAATACACACACACCCACCGAGTGGGGCTTTTTTGGTGTCAAACTTCATTTCTAGCACACACTCTTCCATGGCTTTGAGGTCACATATAAGCTCTAGGAGAGACTGGACCTTGCTGTTCAGTTGGCAGGGCTTTATATGAGGAGGAGAGGATACCACAGCCTTGTCCTTATCCTGGTGAGAGGGAAAATTCGGTTTATATTTGACTATAGTTAGGAATGAAACATAAATGCAATGCAGAGCAATGGATCATGTGGTATTGGGAGCAAAAATGTCTTTTACCTTGTCTTCAGTGCTGTAGTCTACAAATACCATGTCATATTTCCCTGTAACTTTCTCGAAATTAGCTCGATGCTCCCACTCATTGTTAGTCTTGTCGAAGAATCTGCATGTAAGCAGATTACAAGCAGATTCTTGCACTTCTATCTTATATGAGTAAATTAGATTATTAAGAAAAGAAAAAAAAAAAGAAACAGTACTTCTTTTTGAAGGTGTCTTTGGCTTGAGCAAGATTCCCTCCACAGTTAACCAAGCTGTTCTGTCCTACTTTACCCACTGAAGCAAAGAAAGAACAAGAACGAATGATGTCAAGTAATTATAATAAAAGTCAGCCTGTTTAAGAGCATCTGAGGTGTTTCCGCACATACCTCGTCCCCACCTCATCCACACACTGTAGGCTTTGGCATTATCGTCCTGAAGCAGCTGAATCAGGTAATATTTATTGTTGTTGAACTGAAGATTAGTCTGTGACAGTTAAAAGCCAAAGAAAAGCTATCAGCGTCATATCCTGCACATTATGTAAAAACTAAAAACAAAAACAAAAAATTCAAAAGTTTAGGGTTAATAAGTTATTCTTTGAAAGAAATCCTTTTTTATTCATAAAAAGAAAGACTGTTATTCAGCAAGGATGCATTACACTGATTAGAATTCACAGTTAAGCCATTTTCAATTTTACTAAAGATTTCTATTTCATTTAAACGCTGTTCTTTTGAACTTTCTATTTATCAAAGAATCCTAAAAAGGAATCACATTTCCCACAAAATACTAAGAAACTGTTTTCAACATTGCTACTAATAAGTTTGTTAAGCAGAAAATCAGCATATTATAATGATTTCCGAAGGACCATCTGACACTGAAGACTGGAGCAATGTCTGCTGAAAACTTGACTGCATCATTGGTAAGCATAAGAGACTTCCTTCATCGACCCCAAACTTTTGAACAGTATTGTAACATCTTCAGTATTCACCTGATTCAGCAGGACATCATATACATCAGCCCCCTCACTGTAGATGTGGGCCTGTGAATAACCAAAGAAAATAAATCTAATGAGAAGAATGCACTGAAGTAAACAAAGTCAGTGTTTAGAAGAACAAAAGATTTAAAAGTGATTACACAACAATCAAATACTGTACAGTAATTTCACTTCAAGTGACCCTATAACACATTTAAGGTAAATACCTTTCCAATCTTAGCCTTGCATTCTGGATCAACTGGGGCTTTGCCTTTCATAAGCACTGTCTTCACAACCTCTCCTTCAAAACATAAGGAAAAAACAACCACAAAGTTTTGGACTTTTTTGGACTAGGACAGGACAAATTTTGTCCAATGGGAATTGAATATGTTGTGGAAAGTGGTCTCAATTTGACAGCTTGGTTGAAGGAGAGGGGTTAAAAAATAAGAGGAATTGGTAACATCAGACAAAAAGAAAATTCCAAGAAAGTTTATCTACCAAGGAAGCATCACCTTCACTTTCGTTTTTTACAATGGGCTTGGCTTTTTCTGCTCTCTGACTTTGATTCCTCCCTTCATTGCGTCTCTTCTTGGAAACTGGTTGCTCCTCTTCGTCCTCTTTCTCTTCTTTTATCTGAACAACGCCTGCAGCTCCCTTTTTGCCATTAAAATCTTTCCCTATCTTTGGATCTTCTGCAATATCATAAAATAAGCAGCAGTTAATTTCTGTGACAGATACTGATGCAACATCATATGCAGGTAGACACAGACATACCTGACTTCACTTTCTGAAGGCGTATTTTTCGTTTGTACTTGGTGACTGTATTGGTCTGAGTCATTTTCACAAGATCCACTTCATAACCAGATCCGAGCACCAGTGACACCAACGTTTCACCGGCCTGCTTCGCTGTATCCAGCTGGACACAGACTTCTGGAGGATATGGTTCCCACTTTCCATCATCCCCCTTCCACTGCCAAACTGAAGCGAATGAAATATTTAGATAATCATTATGTGAAACATGAATATCTAAACTAAAACAGTGTCACGCCTATACAATTAAAATGGTTTAGAGATTGTTGCCTATGGATTTTACACATATTTAGTTGGGAAAGAAATGAGTGTGAATGTGCTATATTTGTCAGTCTTTAGTGCTTGACTTAACATGCTTTAAACGCTGATTATGAAACTTTGAGCTGTTCTGGCATGTTCGCTGGAAGTGAACTCATACTTGTCTTCGCCTCTGAGGCTTCACTGTCTGGATCTGTCCCAGGCTTGCCCCGGCAACTCCTTGTTCGTCGCATCCTTTCCATAAAACTGCTGAAATTAGAGGAAACGTTTCCCGTACCTGTGGTTAGTTTACATGTTACGTCATTTTAAGTATCACATAAGCCGAGTTATTCAGAAACGTGGTGATGGACTAGATGGTGACTCATATCATTGGGAATTTCGATCTACTTCCTCATCCCATAACCATTGATATTGCGTCACACCTATTTTAGAGAAATGCTACAGTATGATATAAGTGAGAGCCACACTTTTTTCTATCACTAAAAGTTTTATGATCACAAGTTTTAAATGGTTTTCAGCACCTACCTAAAGATTTAAGAGCTCTACTTCAGTGTTGTGAATGACGCGAAAAGACGAATGACGCGCGGACCTGTTGTCTAGGACCGAACTGAGCTTTGAGTTTGTTTCCAGTCGGACTTATTTTGAAGTCGTATTGCCGACGACCACATGAGCATGCGGTCGTACAGTGACCGATGCATACAGATTGAATGTAATCTGTGATAATTTTATGAAGTATCTCATTTGTTGCAATATTTGATAATCGTGGATAAACATGTATTTACTAGGCAGTCGAATGTATGTTAAATGTTCAAGATGCCATATGGCTTTATGTTTAAAAGAAGCGCAGCGGGTGAGTATATCTGTCAGAAACCTTATTTACAGAATTCTTAGGAATAAAAAAAATTAACGCAAAAGAACGGATGGAGAGTTATATGAATTGGGTTCTAGCATCTTGCTGCGCATTGATTGGCTAAACGTATGATAAAAAAAATACTGTTAGTGATTATTCTTTAATTCATAAGTCATGTTTGGATAGTCTCTAACACATAAATATTTAAATATACCTTTATGGATTAAATCAAAATCGACATTTCAGATTGCAGTATATGCAGCACTATATATTCCTAAAAAAATGTATAACCTTAGGTCTCTGCAGTACATTAGGGGTGCAGCCAAATTAATTATGGGTGTTCCATAATCTGTGGGCGTTTTACAACTGCTTTTAACTGATTTGCAAACACCCACTGTGGTCAAGTATAGGTCTCTCTCTTCAGGAAAGTAATGGGAGTTACCAGATCAGGGTTTGTGGGATGGGATAGCGGTGGGCCTTCATAATTGGGAAACACTCCTTTAATTCAGCAGGGACCCAGAGGTCAACCTCATTCCAGAGAAAGGACTTTTCTTCTTGGCAATCACCAGTCAGCTTTCTGGTTCCTTAAAATGCTTACTTAAAATAACATTTTATTTCAGCTAGTTTTCAAAGAAATATTGTTTTCTATTTAGTTTAACTCAATCTGGTAAATAACTAAAAATGAAATAAAAATCAACAAAACGAATAAAACTGACACAAAACAACAAGATTACTAAAAGTTCACTTAAAATTAAAATGGAAAATAATGGACATTTTTAGTAAAAAACGAATCAGTGATACTAAAATAAAACTTCCGTCCAATCACCTGCAATATAGATACCATCCAATCAATTGGCCATAAAAAAAATGTCATTATTATGTCACATTGTGGAAGTAAAATTGATCACAAATGTTGTTTGTATCCTGACGTGAGTAATTGCAGAATTTACATTCTGTCTTACTGTTTTTAAAGTGTCAGAGCTCTGCGGCACCTCTGGAACAGGCCGACTTCTTGAAAGGTGCTCCTCATAGAAAGCACCCAGGTGTGACAAACCTCAAAACAGTGCGTCTGCCGGAGCAACTGCAGGTAGCAGCACAATCTGTCTTAAAAAGTGAGTAAACATTGATCCACCAGTCTAAACTAATCAGTCTTTTAGTGTTTTGAAGTCTGTGTTCTGAAACGCACACATACGTCTCTGTAGTGGTATAGTGTGTAAATGCTCTTTATTTTCCTTCCCTTTTTTGGTATGTAGGGGCAGAGGTAAAAAGTCTGACTGAAAGGGCACATAAGCTGTCCAACTTCCTTTGGAGCAGGAAACGGGCGACAGAAACCTCTCAACTCAGGGAGAAAGCCATCCTTCTTGAGAAGACATTTTTGGAGCAAGAGAGGGATACACATACAGGTGAGTTAAAGATAGAGGAGAGATGTTATAAAAAGGTCCAACAAAGTGACTGTAGACTGTAAATAAAACGGCAATTAAATGTTTCCTTTAGATGCCATTGACCACAAACTAGAGGCTCAGATAAGAAAGAGAGTATTATCTGAACTGAGAAGAACAACATACAACAGGACTCCCCTAAGGTACAAATGCATAATGTGTTTAAGACATTTCTCATAGAATGGGGATGTGAGGTATTTGTGTATTTCTCTGCCGTGCTGCCGTGTCTCAAGGTACGATGAAGATCTTGGGTTGGTGTATATGGCTGCCAGGCTAGCAGGCGGTTATGCAGCTGTCCTCAGAGCATTAAATGAGGTATTTAATACACATCATCAAACATTTCTCTTTGCATTTGTTCAAAAACATAAACAATCTCTTTGATATACATCTTAGATAAAGAAGAGAGATCCTTTGTTTGCACCCTATTCTCTCCTGGACTTTGGATCGGGACTTGGAACATGTTCTTGGTAAGTGTGACTCAGATTTTAATATTTGTAATATTATTGAAGTGAAACGAATGCAAAAGATTATAAAGTTTGAAGATATTGATTGGTTTTAGAGGCATTAATTAACTTTGTTTCAAAGATGCATGTTTGTAGATAAGTGGAGTTATACTATGTTTGATTCTTTAACTCAGGGCTTCACACACACTCTGGGGAGACTCTCTGAAGGAGTATGTTTGTGTAGACAGCTCTGGAGACATGAACACTTTGGCAGAACAGCTTCTCAGCGGTAAAAACATTCAGTAGGACTATTAAACACAGTGTTATGCTAACAGATTTACTGACAGAAATGTGTATTTGTGTTAAACAGGGGGCAGTGAAGTGGATAATCCAGTGATCAAACAAGTATATTTCCGCCAGTTCCTCCCTGTTTCTCCTACGGTATCTTCAGCTGCCATCCTTAATTGTTTTTTATTTGCCTAAATTAAACATTGCTTTTAACACAACTGAAAAAAAGTCTATTTATTTCCCCGCAGGTGCAGTTTGATCTTGTGATAGCGGCTTTCTCTTTGTCAGAACTGGCCACTTTGGATGAGCGTTTGAACGTCATTTTCACACTTTGGAGGAAAACCAACTCATACCTTGTGAGAGATGATGCTTGATTTATTAACGATTAAACTAATATCTTAAATAAAAGGACTGTGATCTTAAAAGTAGATTTTCAAACACAAAATGTTGTTGTTGTTAACGTGGATAGTTCACCCAAACATGAAAATGTTATCATCATTCACTCACCGTTAAGATGTTCCAAACCTGTATCTTACCTTTTTCTGTTGAACACAAAAGAAGATATTTTGAAGACAATGTTGGTAACCAAACAGTTGATGGTAGCCTAGACAAGTTTTGTTCAAAGTATCATCTTTTGAGTTCTGCTGAAGAAAGACATTTATGCAGGTCTGGAACAAATGAATGGTTAGTAAAGGATAACAACATTTTTGGATGAACTATATCTTTAACAAAACAAAAAAAAATGATAATAATGATAATAAAGCTTAAATAAAATAAAATCTAAGTTTTAGATGAAAATAAAATGAGTATTAGATGAAATACCTAAACATAAAAACTAAAATTAAAAATATTGCCTTGACAACTGAATTAAAATAAGTTGAAGTTGAAGAACTAAAATAAAAAAAATTAAACTGAAATAAAAACAAAAGGCTAAATAAAATTAATAAAATAATAAAAATGCTTAAAGCATTTAACAAAATTACTAAAACTTGAATAATATCTACTTTAATAAAATAATAATAATAACAACTATAAATAACAATAAAATAACACTGCTATCTGGGAGAATTACTGTTTCCTAATGCAGTTCTTGGTACTTTGTAAAGGTATTGGTGGAGAATGGAACCAAGGATGGCCATCAAATCCTTATGGAGGCCAGAGACACTATATTAAAGGTTTGATTTAGGATTTTTATGACTCAGATATTGCTGACATGACTTCCTGTTCAAGTTGTAGTGGTAGAACAATTTTCATAAATTCCTCAACAAACCTTTTCTCTGACTATAGAGAGAAGAGGAGGTAAAACATGACTTGAGGAGACCATCTATTTTTGCCCCTGTACGTTAAAAAATCATCACTAAAACCATCTTTATTTATTCTGTTAATATGATAGATACATTTTTTAAGTCTTAAACTGACACCATCATCTGCTCTGTTTTTATTTTGGACAGTGCACTCATGAGCTGCCTTGTCCCAAGCTGATCAAGCATCATGTAGTTCCTTGTAACTTCTCCCAGTTCTACTACTCTCTGCCCTTATCTAGGGTGAGTTCAGAACCAGTGTTCAAACAGTTGACTATCGAATTGTGACGTTCACTATGAATAAGTCAATTTCTGTACTGTAGTTTTCCTGACAATGCATCATATTGTATATTTCTCTCCCCGTGAATCATTACAGAGCCAAGAAAGGCAGCAGGAGAAGTTCAGTTACCTGATTATATCCAGATCTGCGGAGGAGAAGGCGCAGAAAACTGAGCACTGGGACATGACCAGACTGATCGCAAAAGTCCATCGCCGACCCAGACATGTGCAGTGTCAGCTGTGTTGCGCCAATGGAGAACTCAAACAGCTTGCTGTAACGGCCCATCGGCATGGAAAGTATGTAATGCTTTGTAATTTTGTAGATCTATATTTGCATTTTCAGTGAATGACCTCTACCTATATTACCTCTAATAGACTACGCATTCACAGATCACACTGGTCTTAACAATAATTTCATTGTCTGTTTGAACAGGGACATGTACAGATGTGCTCGTAATAGTGACTGGGGAGATATGCTGCCTATGTTTCATGCAGAAGATGACACTAAACATGATGAGATGCAGTGAAACCTGCTATGATAATCTGTTAATGAAGTGTTTGTGGATAACAGTGGAATTTTTTTGTAATGTGTATTCCCAAATACAGCAGTTCATCGATGCAACCTGATTGTGTATTGCTATTTCAGTGAACCAAATGCTCTTTATTCACCAGTATCAAATCCAAATCTGGTAAAGGTTAATATAGTTCTAAATACATTCTATTTAAAAAATATATTTTTATATTATCTTGGTAACACTTTACAATAAAGTTCAATTTTTTAACTGCATTAGTTAACATGAATAAACAATTAAAAAAATAATTTAAAAAAAAGCATTTCGAAGTTTACGTTCCTTTCAACATTCACTAATACATTATAGAAAATAAAAAAAGTTGTATCAGTTAATATTTAATGGACCTGGGCTAACAAAATTTTTTTTTTTTTACTAATGTACAGATGAATAAATATTGAACAAATGTATTTCTCATTGATATTAAATGTTTGTTTTTAAATTAACCAATGTTAACATTTCCATATAATAAACCTTATTGTAAGGTGTTACTATTAAATTTCATTAGCAATTACACTTTGGAATACATTACATCATGCAGTTATGTATTTTATTATAAAAATACCAATTATAACTACCAAATCGGACAACTCCAAAGAACAGTTTAGACTGCTGAGAGGACTATTAATGCTCCACTGCCACTCTAGAGTGAGAAAAAAGGCTCAGAAAATTATAACCAGACCTCTCACATCCACAGGGGCATTGCTATGGTTTCTGGACCCCTTAGAAAGCATATTGAACTGGCCCCCCTTAAAACACATTCACTCAGGGCCCTTTGAATCATCCTAAAACCCTTTGAATAATAAAATACCCTACTTCTTATTCCATTCCCTGTTAATTCTGTTTGTATATAGCACACTTCAACATACAAATTGGACTATTTTGTTTATTTGTATATATACATATATGTATTATTTTACTGTGTCCTGTTGCTCTCTTGCTGTACACTGGAAGTTAATTCATTCACCACAACAAATTCCTTGTGTCTGTAAACATACTTGGCAAATACATTTCTTTCTGATTACTTACATTTTTTTCTTAATGATTTAAAATAAAACAAACATTTCAGAACAAAATAAAAAAAAAAATAATGTTCTGGGAGCTAATGTGAATAATGTGACTATCCTATTTTATGAATAGATAAATAAAGCTTTATTATTAAATTCCATGTGTCAATAGTATTATTAAAAAAAGAACGTTTTACTGTTACACCACCATATTTTCGTGTAATTGGTTCGGGGAGTCTCTGAATCGTCTAACCTTCTCAATATAGCTAAAATGCAGCAAAAGGGCGGAGGGAGAGTAGTCTGAATTGGGTTCTAGTATCTTGTACTAGCTTACACATTGAACTCATTCGCCAGCCGCGAGTGTTTCCAAGTCAGCGGGGATCGCATCAGTTGATCTGCTGAAACTGCGCGAGTATCAACGTCTCGTGCGAGAACACCGCGCTGTGACCCATGTTTCCTGTGCGCTCGCTCATCTGTTCAGATGATGTCCTGCGAGGACAGCGATTGGCTCTTGTCTCAGACCTTCCCCGAGGTAGTTGAACGAGTGACGAGCACCCAGCACGTGACCTCTACAGTAAGCTTCCTTCCGCTCCGGAGTGTGACGTAGACTGCACCTCTTTATGTAGCCTCGCCACTGAACGACGCTTTACAATGACGGTGAGTCATTTAGACGATGGGGATGAAAAAATTCTAAAACATATATTGTTAAAACATTTCAGATCAGCTTCGTTTCTAACATAATTGTTTATTTGTTTGTTTTTTAGATAAAATGTTCAACACTAATCTCGACTGAACGTTCGGGGTTGTGTTTATGTAAATAACTTCGCAGTGATTGGGTAGTTAATGCGTGACGTGCCCATTAACCTTTTTTTATAAACATACATCATGCATATAAATTAAAAAGGAAAGCTGTATTATATATATATATATATATATATATATATATATATATATATATATATATATATATATATATAAAACATTAAATTATAAAATTAGCTATTTTATTAAGAAACACTATTCACACAAGCAGAAACTTGCATTTATTTTAAATCCCATGTCTTAATAATTCCATTCATATTAACTCCAAAAAATGAGGAGTTACGTGGATTATACTACATTACACCACCAGAAATGTCAACTTTTTTATTTACACACACACACATATATATATGCTGTATTCTGTTCAGTAAAACATTCCATTACCAGTTGCAAATTTTACTTTTGTGCTGTATTTTACTTCAAGTTTTTATTATTATTTTGGCTATATTTCTATAGTTTTACAGCAATCAGTAATATAATACATCCCTTAAGAAGCTTAATATCTAATATTAAACATTTTTAATTTAAACAGGCGCAAGTACCATAAGCGAATTGTGTCCATATTTAGATTTGGACGCATTTTAGATGCATTTGTTCTAAACGTAGTTTTTGAGGAAAAATATGTAAATGTTCCATGTAGAGCATGACCTCATGGATCAGACCGATGAGTCAAATATAGCCACTCATATGAGACACATAACATCTGCTATGATACCACAGTTGGACTCAATAATTTTCATATAAACATTTATTTACAAATGAAGTGCTCATTTTGAACACAGATAAATTCTTAAGGGGGACAGACAAAGGAGCTGAGAACAATATGTCTTTCTGAGTATGTACATTAAATCAAGCAAGTACAGTCAAGATTTATTTTGTATATGCTTCATTTAAATTTAAAAAGTATATATT
This sequence comes from Carassius auratus, assembly GCF_003368295.1. NCBI lineage: Eukaryota > Metazoa > Chordata > Actinopteri > Cypriniformes > Cyprinidae > Carassius > Carassius auratus. The sequence goes on along the minus strand of NC_039244.1, from coordinate 19,906,783 downwards.
ATAAGAAATATACTGCACTTTTTTCCCTCAGGTCTCTTCTCTGTTTTAAGAGTTTACTAATATCCAACAATTTCTTTTAAAGCAGAAGGCCTGGGTATTGAAACTCAAAGCCAGACTCCAGGGTTTTCTTTGGCACCACTTTCTGGCCTTGTGAGAGGATAACAGCTCTCTCAGAACCAAGGAAGACATCCAAGAAAAATCCAGGCACAGGGAAGATAGTAGGTCTTGTTAGAGTCCTGTCCAATGTCTTTGTGAATTTAAAATTGGTATTCAGTGAAGGGGAAACACCATTAATACCTCAGGCTCTGTGGATGGGTCCTTCTCCAAGGCATGTGCGATGATGCCAGCAAGGTCTGACACATAGATCCAAGGGAAGAGCTGTCGTCCTGAGCCAAGGGTCCCACCCAGGGCAAGCCAGAAGGGGATCAAAAGAGAAAGTCGTGACATTTTTCAAGTATGGTAACACATATTCGGAATTTGTGCTCTGCATTTAACCCATCCAAGTGCACACACACATTTATTCATTTAGCTGACACTTTTATCCAAAGCAGCTTACAATTGCTATATATGTCAGAGGTCATTGGTCGCTCTGGAACAACTAGGGGTTAAGTGTCTTGCTCAAGGACACATTGGTGTCTCACAGTGGATTCAAACCCATGTTTCTCACACCAAAGGCATGTGTCTTATCCACTGCGCCAACACCACACACAGCAGTGAGCAGTGAACACACCATGAACACACACCTGGAGCAGTGGGCAGCTATATATCCAGCACCTGTGGACCAACTGGGGGTTCAGTTCCTTGCTCAAGGGCACTTCAGCCATGGGTATTGAGGGTGGAAGAGAGTGCTGTTCGTTCACTCCCCCCCACCTACAACTCCTGCCAGCACCGAGACTCAAACTAGAATAAAATTACACTTCTGTTCAAAAGTTAGGAATCAGTAAAAGGCCATTCTAAATTGTGGAAAAGAGTGTCATATGCAGTGTGTCGAATGTTTACCGTGTGATCGACGCAAACTGGAACTTAACCGCAGCCATGTTGATATGGACGGCAGGTGACCTTCTTTCAACTCTAAACTATCAGCATTATAGTACTTAACTGTTTAAATGTATAGGGGGTAGCAATATGGTATATAAATATGAGTTACAGTTTTTGTAATAATTATCTTAATACAACCTTTTGTAATTTATTGGGCATTCATAATACCTATTAAATGCACCATGCTATGTCTGCTGACAATTAATACAACATTAAAATGAATCAGAGCTTTTCAATTTGTTGAGTTCACTCTGATCCAGTTAATAATAATAATGTAGGGATGGGTGGGGGGTACCACAACCAGTTTATTTTATTATTATTATTTTTCCCTCTCTAACATCTCCACTAATATTCTGCAGGAACTTCAACTTCTGAAAGCAGGAATGTGTTGACTAAGGTAGGCTATAATTCGTTAAATCCAAACTATGAAGTCATTACCTTTTATGTAATGTATGTTGTATTTATTCCTTCCTATTTCCTTTTTTTATTGTAATTTTTATTTAGGTGTTTTCTTCTTGTGACCTGACTTTCTACTATGGATTTGAGGTCTACTAGTATACAAGGTGCCTTCCATGTCCTTATTTTACTAGAGATATAAGTCAATGGGCACAGAAGATTAAAGTACACAACTGTATTCCGTAGTATAGTTTGTCCTAGTTTGCTTGTTACTCTGAAAGATGCCAGCAATATACTGTCAGTGAGGATTTGAAACCACTGCAATAAATTTGATTAATTGTGGAACTTTAAAAGTCAAATATATATAAATATAAAAAATAAAAAATAAAAACAGATTGGGTGCTAAAATTATTTTCTATGTGACTAAGTAATTTATGCATATTCATATTGAATTGGCTTTTTAACTGTTTTAGGTATTTCCAACAAGGATGTCCAGAACGGTTTAATTACTGAATATGACTCTTTACTGCCAAAAGTGAATACACAATATGACTATAAAATGTGAAACTTAATTCCAGTCTCTGGGGATGGGGGTAGTTCTGTATAAATATTTGACAAACTTTATTTTAAAAATGAAAGCTGCATAAAAACATTAGCACATTTATAATAGATTTCAGTCAGCTAATCAATATAAAAACACTATAGGTCTTTAGGCTGGTGGTGTTGTTTTTTTTAGGTGTAGTTGTTGACCTTTTTCATTCCCTACTGGATCAGTCACCATACAAACTGCTGAAAGTATACAATTTATTGTCCAAGATTCTTTTTTATGTGTCTGATCCAATGAGGTTTAGAGCCTGATGTCATCTGTGTTCTGAGGGCTTTTCCGTGCAGCATAGTCCAGGGCAGTGCCTTCAAAGAGTCTGGCCATGAATGCCAGACCATCAGCTTTGATGTAGGAGCGTCCAGCAAACGTGTAGAGGACAGGATTGGCACAGCTACTGATAAACGCCAGAGCGGACGTTACAGCACGGCTGGACTGCCAGATTTTATCCAGTCTAGGGACAGATAGAAAATGTGGTTATTTTGGTTCTGTTGACGTTTAGGGAAATATATGTGGAGTATACTTTAAAATCTTCAATTCATTTACTCAATTTTGAGTGGGTATTCCTCTGGTGTAAGAGCTGCTACCACCTGACCAGAAGACAAATGACAATTCATACGTGTTCACAAAGATTTAGAAAAAGATTACCAAAAAGAAGTTTAAATAAAACGACTTACTTGCACTATATTAATAAAGTGGTAGGGAAGCCAAAAGATGCAGAACGTCACAATAATGGCTTGAATGAGGTTCTCACTTCGTATCTTTCTCTTGAACTTGGTCTGTCTGAGGCGGCGAAGGATACACACATAACTGCTGACTATGATCACATATGGCACCAGAAAGCCCACTACTGTCTCAAGTGTGTACTGAAATACCACCTATTCATAAAAGACAATTATGTATGAATTATGTAATTGTGCAAGGCATAAGCACTGTCATCTGTTCATTATAATAAAATAATCAGTTTGATCTCCCGAAGGGGTTTATATTGTTATAGTAATATCCTATTTTTGTACAGCAGTGATGTCCAATCCTGCTCCTAGAGGGCCACTGTCCTACAGAGTTTAGCTCCAAGCCTTACTAAGCATATTAGAAACTTCCAGGCAGGTGTGTTGAGGCATGTTGGAGCTCAGCTCTGCAGGACAGTGGCCCTCCAGGATTGTGTTTGGACACCCATGTAGTAAAGTAATATTAATAGTGAAGTCATCCGAGGTTGTTTTCTATATAATTGGTAACTAAAGCCAAGTTGGTACCAATTGTGTTTATATTAGTGGAACTCATTCTTTTTTACTTAAAGGCCCCAGCTTTCCAACATTACATTCAACGTCCCCTTATATAAGTTATAATTATTACTTCAGTATTTAATTATTATATTTTTAATAACAGAAACTAGGAGTGTTAAACTGTATATTCTTTAATAAAACAATAGAATATTTTGTAAATAGGAACTGAAATGGTTAATAAAAATATTTTTCAAAATACATTTTTAGTTTCTACCTTGATTTTTTAAAACAGTTTATAAAGTTAAATTATTTGAATATGATTTAATGAATAATCATGCACTCCCCACTCATGGAATTCCAAACTTATATAAACCCAAAAAAAGATATTTTGAAGAACTTTGGTTGCCAAACAGTTTCCAGAATTATCACTGCATGTTAAACTTCATGCAAAGCAATGCATTTCCATTGCATCACAAGGAAAGTTCATGGATCACCGCAAATGTTCGGTTACCAAAATTCTTCAAAATATCTTATTTTATGTTCTGCAGAAGAGAAAAAGTCAAATTTGGAATGGCATGAGGGTGAGTAAATAATGACAGAATTTTTGTTTTGTTTTGTTTTTTTGAGTGGACTAACCCTTTAAAAAAATTTCAGTCATTCTGTGACCCACTTAAAAAATTTGCTGAGGCCCTCTTATGGTACAACTGGTGTGATATGAGAAATGTAAAGTACAATGCTTAGCAGTATGATATACAGTGCTATTCTCAAGTATTAATAGAGCATAGAGACTCACATGCTGTGGACACGTGTGATGAGTTGCGCACACAGTGCGGTTCTTCCCATTGTAATTCTTAATTTCTTCTCTGAACATCAAAGCAGGAAGTGCCAAAAGAAATACGACAATCCACAGGCCTCCAAGCACAACTATTACTGTCCGTCTACGAGTGCAGGCATTCAAGTATGTGGGCCACATCACTGCCACTAGTCTCTGTAGACTCATTATCGTAATGATCATAATAGAAGCATACATGTTTGTATTGCACAAGTAAAAAAGCAGCTTGCACATGACACTTCCAAATATCCAGTTCTGCTTGGCTAGGTATATTATAAAGAAAATCGTCAGACACATCAGACAACCGTCTGCACAAGCCAGGTTGAGGATGAGCAGGGTGGTGACGGAGCGTTTGCGGGCACGTGCTAGGATGCTCCATATAATGAAGAGGTTGCCAGGAACTCCCAGAAGGAAGACAATGCTGAGGATGAGGGCCCCAAAAGTGACAGAGATAGTGTTACTCACAATGCTGTCATCTGTACGGTTTGTCTTGTTCCCATTATCTGATCCCGTCAGGGAGGCGTCAGAAAGACTGCTGGAATCAGAAACCAATGTTATTTGAAGCTGGAAAATGCTTTCATATCACTAACTCTTGGGAAGAGGAAAGGAATGAAAAAAATACATTTTATTTCTTTCCAGTAGGAAAGTCGTGTTGTCACCTGTTCAATTTGTATGCTCTATATCAAACACTGCTGTAGGATTTACAATGTGAGTAGAACATTGAATTAAACATGACATTTTGAAATAGAAAGACTGAAATAGTATTTCCTTGTAAACATGCTCCAAAAATATAACAAATTTGAAAAAACACAGGATATCCGATTGGTGTATTCCAAATGATGTATTTTGCTTTTATAATATTCCCTTCAGAGGCAAATAAAGTATAAGCCAGATCTGGGATGGGCTCTCAGCAACGATGTTAATATTGCTATTCTGCCAGTAATAAAAAATAAATAAAAAAAACCTTGGAAACAACATGCTACAACTTGCTGTGTGATCTTGAGCTCAACTACTATGAACGCTAATGCTGTTTTAACTGATCATATTCTCACACACCCTCATCTGAAAAGAAACCATTCTATAAATATGCAGCTATACGTACGTATTTTATTACAGCAATTGTCAAGAAAAGAATACCATATTTAAAGACAAGTTAAAAGAACATAAAGCAAGGAATTTAATGAAAAAGAATACGTAGGGTTGCGAAATGAGCTGTAATGAACTGTACTTCACTTTTAGGATCATGTACAGTACATTCCTCACCAACTAACTGCACTGAGGGGGCATATACACGACACCTCTTTCAATATTGTAATCCCTACAGTGCAAGAAGATAAGATTGTCCAGTTTGCAATGTTGTCACTAAAGCTGTCCCTGATTGTAAAACAGTGCTGACCTCAGAGCCTCAAAGATGTGTGAAACTGAGAAACTGGACAGAGTTGCATCAACAGAGAGTGGCCACAAAGGATAAAATGGAGATGGGGATGGAAAAATTGATGGATTATGGGAAATACTGTCATGTTTTTCTGTAAGGAAACACTTTATTAACATTAGAAAACTGAGAAATTATGAAAGAGAAAAATAAAGGGAGAAAAGGAATAGAATCAAAGAACATTTCTTTTAACTTACCAATACATTTGATTAGATCTGAATGGCTGAACTGTATTTCCAGATGTGACCAGATGGACCTGGTTAGGTTGTGCGGTCTCCAAGCTGATGTCTCTTTTTCTTTGCCTGTCTCAGATAAACTTTTAAATAGCTTCTTCTAAATTTTGTAAATTCTTGTCTTTCCGTGATCCCACTTTATGAAATGTTATATACTATAGCAATCAAACACACTTACTGTATGCTTATAAATGTCCAACTGCTTCTTTCTGTCACTAAACTGCTAGTTTCTTATTTACTCCACCCCCATCCTTTCTCCTCCCTAATATTTCAACACACCAATTTATCCATGTCTTTTTTTTTTTTTAACAAAAGTACAAGGATTTTTTCTTACCTGCAGGCTACAGCATGCAAGGAGAATGCGGGAAGGAGTGGGTGAGGTGCATGACACAGTTCCACACCTCAGCACCTACCCACTTACTCTTTGCTCTGACCAGCTTTAACTTGTCTAATCATTCATCATAGATTACTATTCTCTATTACTGTTATAACTTTCTCTGTTTACTTAAGGATTAAATACATATTCTAGCTTAATTTACTCACTGGCATGTTCCCTGACTTTTCTCCCCTCTGTGGAACACAGTAGGAGAATCAGAAATAGAAGAATATTTTTTCTATATAGTAATGAATGGGGATTGCTAGACCTACTGTTAGGCTCCCAAAGTGATTCTTACAACTTTAAGAATTACAGAATCTCAGACACTGATCTTCTGAGACATACAATAGACACACACTGTGCATTAACATTTAGAGATCTCTTCCCACATCTCAGTGAGAGAAAATGTGGGAAAACACCCCTCACATATGCACTGGTTAGTCCACTCATCCCCTTCATGACTCTTCACCCTCTCCTTCCCCTTAGGACTCAGTCAGTCATGCAAATTTCACAAATCTACTGTTTCAAGCTGTTTTATGTGTAGTCAATATAAATACATCTGGTGCGACTGTTAAGGTTTCACTCTCACGTCAACAGAACAAACAAAACAGAACCTGTTCTTCTGATGTGGGAGATGTTCCAATGATGATATTTGATTTGTTTTCATCCCCAAACTATAGGTATTTTATGTTTTTACAACTGATTTGAAGATTTCTCTGTTCTGGTCTGGGTATATAAGTGAAGTGGCATAACATTACTGGGCCTTCTGTAGCAAGAATGACCTCATAGCGTAAAGTGTGAAGGACCATAGGGCACACCAACTGTATCTTTAGAGATCTAGCTAACACTTGGTTTTAATTCAAGTGTACTTAGATTGTAACGGCTTATAGGGAATTTCTGTGTAGGTCAACTGGATGTTGTTCGACCAACCTAAATGCTGAGCCTGACCTCTGTTTATTGTAATATTACTCTAGCTAAGTGCACATGGGAAACCATGGCATGACCATACCAAATATACTATCAGGGAAAGTAATGTTGGTCGGCTTATACCTATAGTAGTGGTGACCTATGAGAAATTATGTTTTATTCAAGTGTGTACAAACAAAAGTACATTTAGGCTGAGCAAGCACACTCAAAAAAATTTACTTTCACCTTTGCTAATTTTACTTAATCCGTTCATGTTATGATTGCTTAAAAAAAATTATTTAACAATGTGAACTTGATTTAATCTTGTTCATTCAATAAAAAAGTATGTATTGTCAGCTTTACTTAAAAATGATTTGTTCAGCCAACATAACATTTTTGCATAAAGGTAACATATTAGTGAAACCAACACAGACTTGCATCTCATTGGCTGAGGATTTCTGCAGTGTATTATGGGTAATTGTTATTCTGTCACCCTCTTGGAGAAGTGTAGCACCATTAGATAGGTAGATGAGTAATACAATTTACAGCAATTAAGTTGTTCTAATAAATTTTAGAACAAAACAAACAAAGAAACAAACAGTTTGAAATGTTGCTTTGTAATTTAAATATATTTGTGATATGCTTGGTAAGCTGTAATTATAGAAAGGTTTGGATGAAAAAAAATATTAATCAGCTGCTCATGATCCTAATGCAAGGGGGTGGCATTCCTAAAATGGCATTATTCAAATTTTATGTCATCATTATTTAACGTTTTCAGGTACAATTAACTCATTTGTTGTTTGTTGACTCTATAAAGGTTTGTTAAGTTTACTTAAACTTATTTTGTAAAATGAACTTAATTATTAAAAACATTGTCCAAAACATTGCAGATTAGTTTGGCTGACACTATTAAATTAAGCTTAGCCCAACCATAGTAATTAAGTTGAATCAACCTTAATAAATTAAGTTGACCCAACGTAAGTACATTAAATTGGAGTAACAGAGTTGCATAATGCTGAAATAAAGCAAATTAATCATGTGGAAATCCTTTCCATGATTTTTTTATGTTCGTTCAAAGAGTTATTTTTTTGAGTGCACTAAAGTATTAGCCAATTACCTCTGTACAATAAGCAAGACCTTACACAACTCAACTTCAATATACCATGTCTTTTGAAGTGATACTTAATTGTAAGGTATATTATTCACTTGGTACTCAGAAGAGTATTAAATAAAAGGGCAGAGAAGAACACAGGAGTCTGGTCCATCGAAGAAAATGTATGCTATACTTTCAACACATGGTAAGCAGTGACAATACTTAACACGCTTGAAAATATAGATTTTTGTTTGGCGTTATGGTTCCATCAGGAAATTATGGCCGCATCCACAGAAACGTTACATCACAAAAAATGTTATTTATAGTGGAAAAAAGGTTCTTTACAGCCTGAAATATTAAATAATAGTCAGAAAAATCTGTTGTTTTTTTTTCACCTTTAGACAAAATATTTTTTTTAAAGTGTCATATTTGATACATCATTAAGCTGAATATTGAGCTTAAGTGATTCATAGGCCTCTATGTCCCAATAATATGTTTTAGAATTTATTTTAGTTTTTTGATCAAAGATCTGTAGTTTTATTTGTGTTGGGTAAAACATACAATGCAATTATGACTGAGAAATGTGTACAAATAAAATTTGTTCCTCAAAATATGCTCCATGTATTATTAATTTTTCAACAACAACAAATATATATATAATATCATATAATATTACTAACAACATAAAAGTTCTTCTACTTCCTAAAAATCAGTTAAGATTTCACAGCAGAAGAAAGATACAGGTACAGGTATAGGCTAGAGTTTGGGCTTCATAGGGTTAAAAAGTTACTTAAAAAATTGCTGTGAAAACTTAATTTAGAGTCTATGGTATAAAGATGTCAGTGAATATGAAAATATATTTTCCCACACTAACATGAGTAAAGTCTATCAGTGTCTATTATCAAAAATATGACACATTCCTAACTTACCATACTCCAAATAGGAAAGTATATATATGAGACATTTCTGAGAAAAAGAGAGAGAGAGTGCGGTGGGGGTTAACTTAACAAGGAAATTCACTTCCTTATTTCTGACCTATGGGTCATTATTCAGTGACTTGTTTCTCATGAGTAACATTAGCTTCTACAAACTCTCATGGGATCAGTAAAACACCAAAGTGAGCTGCTTAATCACTGCTTTGCATGAGGTTTATAATAATATCATATTTGAATATAATGTCATTGTGACGTGATAGGAGGCTGTGTGGGAACTAAACATACTAGCTTTCATTGTTGTCCACAGGATGGCAACATTCTCCCATAAATGTGCTCTTAGTCTAGTGTGTGTGTGTGTGTGTGTGTGTGTGTGTGTGTGTGTGTGTGTGTGTGTGTGTGTGTGTGTGTGTGTGTGTGTGTGTGTGTCAAAAGACATCACAGATTGCTGCTGACGAGAAGCTCATGCATAACTCTGATATTTTACTTAATGAAACGTGCCACCTTACAATCAAGCCCTGTGCTTAAGACCATACGATCCAATTTCAGAAAGGCTCATATTCTTTATATGCTCTATTCTCTTCCAGAATTATGGCTATTCACATCACTAAATTAAATGGGAAGGTAATTCCAGCACTGATGAATGCCAGACGGAGGCCTTCGTGAATCAACAGCAACAGAAGCCATGGAAAGCTCCCTTCCAAGTATCAGACACGAGACGAGCTTTAAAATAAGACAAAAGATAATTATTGTGAGAATTGTCAGAGAGCAGGAGAAAGAGGGAGAGAGAGAGAGAACATGTTTATTTAAGTTTTTCATCTCCCGTCTCAGACAGAGTGCAGACTACAGAGGATAATGAGAAACAGATCTTACAGGGAAAGGGAAAGGAGGGAGAACTGGGATAAAGAGTTGGGGAGAAGGAAGGGGTGGGACAAAGAAGGGGGAAAGAATGATGGGAAGAGAGAGAGGGCATGCCTATCGTTATGGCGTCACGGATGGATCAGCCTTCAGCATCAGTGTCTAAAACAAAAATAGCCACTATGTTGAGTTAAGCATGTGGAAAAGAAATGAAATATGTAGCCTATTTCTCAGAACCAGTTTGCCAGACCAGGTTTTCACTGGTGCTTGTCCAGGGAATTCTCTGTTAGACAGAAGACAATGTGTTTCTGCTTTAAAAAAAAAAAAAAAAGGTGTTGGAATAGATTCTTGTGGGTATCATAAAGTTATACTTCACTCTAAAATATGTGGTTGTGCTCACTGGCCAGTGAAACACACTTTGCCGCAAAAACGGGCATATTAAGCTAAAAAAAGAGGGGGGTTGTTGATAGACAGGTTAAATGGCGAATAGGGAGCGCGTAACGGTACTGAGGAATCCGCCCAAAGGCAATTACGGGTAAAGAACGTAAAAGAACTTGATGTAACTTTGTTGCTCCATGGCGGTGGAGGAGTTATGGGACAAACGTCAGATCAACGGATATGTGTTATTTAACGTGACCGTGTGTGGGACATAAGGCTGTGAACATGGCCGGTTCTGGACGATGGAAGTTCGTGAGATGAAGTTATAATAATGTCATGGAAATCGTAAGCGAATCTACTGGGAAGAAAAAAGTTAAAGAGATGAGCAAATCATAAACTGCAAAAGTGATGCGGAGATAAGAAAATGATCCATGCAAACATGATACTTCAGATGAGGATAACTTTTAATTCTTTATTGTAATAAAAGGAAGGCGCATGAAGGAGATAGCGGACCGTGCACGGTGACATTCTGGAAAAGCTGAATGACTTCCATCAGTTTTAAACGGAGCCGATATTGAGAAGTGTGTGAGAGGGTCAGTGATTTATATCTGTAGCCGGTCTTCGTCGTACTTTTCTGGGAGTGAGCGATGGGGGCCGCGCCGGGCTCGGGCTGGGAGGAGGGAGAGTTCGAGTTCAAGCTCGTGTTCGAGGAGGATCCGCCGCGCCAGAGCCGCTGCGGCCCAGAAGACTCCGAGAGCGGCCAGACGCACCAAGAGCCAGCCGGTATGAGTGGTCAGATGAAAGATGGGACGGGTGGTGAAGCTATACATATTGGGATGGTGCACATGAGGGGTTATAGGTTTTTGCTGGTAACAGATGTTCTAGGTTTCTAGTAAAGTTTAACATATAAATAATCTCGATTGTCTCCTTGAGCAGTCAGTTACTTTGCGCTGTATTAGTAGCTTTAGATAAGTAATTAGCGTTTCATTAATTAGGTTAGCCTATATTAGAAACCCTCGGAATATGTACATGAAATAGTTTTAAATCTACTTTAAAAATATAAAATAAATATGAATGGGTCAATGACGTGATGACGATCATGTTTTTACCCTAAAATACATATAAATCTTTTTAATTTCTGAATTAAAAGTATCTTTCTCATAATTATTTTTTTAAGGTGGAATTTGTAGTTTGGCTAATAATCATCAATTTTGCTTAATTTTTTTTTTTTTATTAAAGTTTTGGGAAAAAAACTTATCTTATAAAAAATTATAAATTGAAAGGACCTTCATGTTGAGTCCAGGTCATTAAGTTTTTGTTTATTTATTAAATCAGACATTTTAATCTTTAATGAGAAGGAACAATTTGTTCAGGTCAGATTAAGTAACCTTAAGGACACTTCTTTATATTAATGGCTCAGTTTTGTTTTACATTCACAGATATGTCTGAATTAATTTTTAAATAATATTTAAATTAAAATTAAATTAAAATTAAATTTAAATAATATTTAGGCATTACGTTGTGGACACTAGTTTATTTAAGGTGAAAAGAAAATATTTCATTGCGTTTTGCTTGATGATTGTTACACCACTAGACATTTTTGTTGTTATAAGATTTTTGTAGAAATGTAAAAAAAATATATATATATATATTATTCATATAAATTCAAAGAAGTTGATCTTGTGTTTTGAGCTTATATAGAAGACTTTGAATGTATTTACTCTTAGAAAGGGGCACAATTTTTAATGTCTCTAAAGAATGCTTATATGCTCATGTAGTCTGACTCACTGTGTAACTAAGTTTTATCGGTTGAAGTGTGCGTGTGTTTATGGGTAAGTGTGGAGCACAGTGCAATGTGTTTTTAATCAGCTGTGCGTGTGAGCAGAGTTAACAGCTGCCATCTGGACCTGAACCCTCAATCTCTGTTTACTGAGCATGCATTTAGATACCTCCCTCCAATATTCCCTCCTTTTCTCTGCCCTCTTTCCCCCTCCTGGCACACATTCTGTTGTACACCTATCCTCCGCCTTTCTGGTGTGAAGTTGTGGAAACATGCACTTCAGGTTTCTGTCTACACCGCATCACTATGCAACTGATTTCTTCAGATGTTTACTATATTTTTAAGCATTGCCATATTTAATTATTTATTTTCTTGTGCCCTTTATCATATTAACAACTTGAAGGATTAGAAATTGCCGTGTAGGTCCCGAATGTTGAACTTCACAATTGCCCTGCAAACACTTACCATGGTAACCATAGTTTACAGCAACAATAGAGCGGTGACTGCGAACATGGACCTTTCCATTCTGAAAGGTTGATTTTAAAGTAGCTTTTATAATATCTGAAACATTCAATCAGACAAATCTTTTTTAAGTGTTAAAAATGTAATTGATTTATTGTAAACAATGTTTTTTTTAAATTAATTAAATTATTTTAAATGAAGATATATTGGGTTAATATATTATTTTAATTAAAATTTAAATAATCATAATTATGTTTTTCATTAAAATGTGCATATTTGCTATTGATGCAAGAAGGAATGTGAAGAAAAAAAGTGAGCTCAGAAATCCTAATGACAGAACAAAAGTATATAAAATAAGAATACAGATTAAATAAAGTTACTGGATTTTTTTTGATGTGTTTAGAGTTACCCCAGTTTTTTGTAGAAACATTAACTGAAGAACCTAGCATTTTTGAATAAATTGTCATTGATATGCTAATGTTTTGTGAGATTTCAGAAATCAACCTATTAGGAAAACCTTGTGGATGCTTTCTGAGGTAAACAAGTCTGTGTGTACTGGTGGAAATAATAAATGACGTCTCCACAAAGGCTTCCCTGTGTTTGTTATGATTTTCCTCCAATGAGAGCCCTCGTGTCTCACGTTTCAGCAGTTGTTTATACCATATGCATATTCATGCAGTTCGGAAAGCTTGATTTGCCATGTACAATAATCTTTTTTTTTCTTCACAGATACCCACTTGACTTCCGCACAGGCTGGCCAACCCGTGGGTATCCCACCGTCAGCCGGTCGCAGGGCTGGGATGCATTCCCCACCCCCCAGACGGGCATTAGTCAGGGAGTTCAGTGAGACTTATGAGAGTCTGCCAGCAAGATCAGTACAGGTGGGAGGCACATTTGCCTGAGTTGTTGATTTATAGAACATCCTGATACAAGCATCGTGTTACACATTGTGATTAAATTCAGAGGTCTGGTTTTAATTTCAGGAGTTCGTTTTTGTTGCCCAGTAATGTTTATTGAGAACAAAATTGGTTGCCATGAACTGTTGTGCATATTTTATTTTGGCACATAAGGGCTGCAAATAAATATTAGCGTTCAATTAAATGTAAGTATCCTTTTCCATTTATCCATTTAAGGTCAACCAAAATCAAACCAAAATCATCCATATTTATTTAAAATGTGTTTCTGGCCTTATTATACATCATTCATCAGTAAATTATTACAGAGAAAAACATGTGTATCTTTATAATGTCATTGTGAAGGAAAAGATCAAGTCCTTACTCTCGGAATGTCTTGTTTCACTCAAAAATACCAAAGTAAAAAATGCAATTATTTCCAATCTCGCTTTTGATTCCTCATAACAATACCTGTCCCTTAAATGTCCCATTAATGACTATTTTAGTACTTTTATGAAAAAAAAAAATCTGAAAAGAAAAGAAATTCAAATTCATTGGCAAATGAAGAGAAAAGTCTGATCTTTAACTAATATGAAACTACACATTGTCATATAGACAGTAGTGTTAACTCAACCTATAAACAAAAAATTGAAGTAAAGCTGAAATATTATATATATATATATATATATATATATATATATATATATATATATATATATATATATATATATATATATATATATATTAAAGTGACGACCTAAACTTAAAAAATAAAATAAAAAGCTAAATCATTTTTAACATTTTAAACTAATGAAAATGACAAAAAAATATTAAAAAATTCTTAAAACTTAAACTATAATTAAAATTACAATTTTAAAAATGCTATAAAAGTTTATACATAATGTTAAATAATACTACATATGAAGAACTAGTCAATAACCACACTGATTTAAAATGTACAGGTAGTTGTTAGATTTATATGTTTCATTTACTAAAAAGAAGTCATATCGTTCAGGGATCAGACTACGCTGGTTGTGCTGCTTTTTTTTGATTCACTAAGAAAACCTGAGCAACTGACTGATAAGTGTGTTTCATTTAGGTGTCAGTCTACATGTTGTATGTTTTAGATTTTACTAAAAGAACTGGCTGACAAGAATCTTTCATTCATAAAAACTCTGCTGTGTGTTTCAGTCATGCTGTAGATTCATTAGTTGTGTTGCAATGTTGCTCAATGATATCACAATTTTATTAATTTTTGCCCACAATGATATGGCACCCTCTTCTTTTTCTGTTCTAGGTTTCTGAGTCTAGAGTGCTTGAGTGCCCCAGCATCCAGATCACCACTATCTCCCCTGAAGAGGACTCAGGTCCAGCAGGGGGAAGTTACTGGGACGGCGGGGGTGGCTGGGACAGGGAGCGTCTATACCTGCCCCTGCTGGACTCTTACCGTGATGTCATGACAGGGGCAGGTTCCCTCAGTCCAAGCCCCAGCCCTGCTTCCAGTTCCTCATCTCGTGGGTGGCTGAGTCCAGCTTCCAGCTGTGATTCTCTCCTGGTGGAGGAGGACGAGCTCAACGAAGCTGCTGCCCACTTCTGCCTATCGCCCTCCTCACGCCCCACGTCTCCTGGGGGCAAAAAGCGCAGGAACTCCCCACTGGCCTCCCCCTGCACCTCCCGCAGAAACAGCTACTCTGAAGATCTCTCCTCCCTCCCAGACACAGGAGAAACCTCGGCTCAGTCTCAGTCTCCAGTGAGCTGTGAGCTCAACATCCCACAAAAGACCAGGAAGACCTCTCTGGAACAGGTGTTTTTTTTTGTTGTTAAAATATGTCTGCTAAACTCACTGATGCTCCATTCTTGGTAATCAAATGAAGAATTCACTTACATTCTGTCATATGACCATCCTGGTGTGTTTATTATGGGTGTTCACAATCCCTGTGCTAATCCAGATGTCATCAAGAGATATCGAACCAGAGCTGACCCTCGCTCAGACCTCTCCCAGCCCCCTCCCAGAGGTTGCTCAGCTGAGAAGGGAGCCTCCCTCACTAGGGATGGACTACCTGTCTGTGCCTCCTGCTCTGGGCTGGGGCAGAACCAGGGCCAGCGCTCACAGTCCTCTCTTTAGGTTTGTACACACAATTACATAAAGTATTAATGTGTTAATTCATGTTAAATATATGTAAGCTTGAGAATAATCATGGAATGAAGCATGCTGTTTTGCACACAAATAATGTTAATCTTTGGCCTCTTACCGTGCATTGTCTCTGCTTCTTTAATCCTGCCCCAGATCTAATGCACTGCCGCCGCTTGACTGGCCGCTGCCTTCACAGTTTGATCAGTATGAACTGCGCATAGAGGTACAGCCCAGACCACACCATCGCGCTCATTATGAAACTGAAGGAAGTCGAGGAGCAGTAAAGGCATCACCTGGAGGCCATCCAGTAGTGAAGGTGATGCTTTAATGTGCAGTCCTGTACAGTAGATGCTGTTACTTCATAATGAAAGTGAAATGACATTCAGCCAAGTATGGTGACCCATACTCAGAATTTGTGCTCTGCATTTAACCCATCCAAAGTGCGTGCACACACACACACACACTGTGAACACACACCCGGAGCAGTGGGCAGCCATTTATACTGCAGCACCCAGGGAGCAGTTGGGGATTCAGTGCCTTGCTCAAGGGCACCTAAATCATGGTACTGCCAGCCCGAGACTCAAACCCACAACCCTAGGGTTAGGAGTCAAACACTCTAACCACTAGGCCACATCTTACAATCGGTTGTATTTCTACTTTAGTTACTTGTATTGCTGATTTGAATTTGTGATTGTTTGTTGGTCTGCAGAAAAAGAAACAATAAATGAATACATATGTCAAATAAATAAATTAATACAAAAGGCATGACCTCTGTGGAATTTCACGTATTTAAAAACAGCCACTATTTAAAACGAGAAATGAGAATACACTGAAATTACTTACAGGAGAGTAATTTCCTCAGCTAATTGAATTGATGTTTTTCTTCTTTTTTTTTTTTTTTTGCTTTGTTGTCCAGCTCGTAGGTTATACTGAGAGACAGCCGCTTTCCTTGCAGGTGTTTGTAGGAACTGCTGACGACAGATCAATACGTCCTCATCCTTTTTATCAAATACACAGGTAAAACACTAACGTGAGATTTCGCTGCTTTGAACAAAAGTGGTAGAAAGTGGTAGATCCATGGCTTAACATGTGAAATACCTCTCTCCACACAGAGTGACAGGGAAGATGGTTGGCACAGCTAGTCAGGAGAGCATCCAGGCTGGCACCAAACTCCTGGACATCCCACTCAACCCAGAGAACAACATGACTGCCCTGTAAGACTCTTGAGCCCTGACTGTATCTCTTGGACACCTCAGTAAGTGATCATACCTGAATCCCTGTTTCCCTCTTAGCATTGACTGTGCAGGTATTCTAAAGCTGAGGAACTCTGACATTGAACTCCGGAAAGGAGAGACAGATGTAGGGAGGAAGAACACTCGAGTGCGTCTGGTGTTCCGCACACATATTCCTCTGTCTCCACCCATCATCCCCCCAGGACGAGTCTTAGCCCTGCAGGTGGCGTCTTTACCCATTGAATGCTGTGAGTGCGGCAAATCACGCTTAACTGAGACTACTTTGTGTAATTAGTCTCTTTTTATTTCCATCCAATACACTATGATCTTCACTCAAATTTAAGCTTAAATATCTGCCTGCAGCACAGCGCTCTGCACAGGAACTTCCTGTAGTGGAGTCTATCAGTCTTACTTCCTGTTCAGCAGAGGGAGGCGAGGAACTACTTCTAGGTGGGACCAACTTTCTACCCACCTCCAGAGTTTTCTTTATGGAGAGAGGATCAGGTATTATAGTAGGCTTACATTAATGCACATCACCAGAAAAGCTGTTCTTTTGAACTTCAAAGAGTACGGTAAAATATATATTACAAGTTATCAAATAGTGCAACTTTTTTTAGTGAAAATTACAGCTTGGATGAATGCAAAGGAAGAAACTGACATCATTTCACAGATTGAGTGCTAATGTTGTATTTATTACTTATTTTTTATTTCTAGATGGCAAAGTCCAGTGGGAGGAGGAGGCACATGTGGACAGGGACAAAAGCGATGAGGTAAATTGAACATAAACCGTATCTGTGAAAAAGGCAGCTGTTTAATTTACACTGTGTGTTCATTGAAAATAAATGAACAAATTCTGCCTGTATTTTCTATGGTGCAGAATTTGCTATGTGTACGGGTGCCAGCCTATAACGATCTTTCACTGAACCACCCAGTATCTGTCTGCATGTACGTGTCCAATGGGAAGAGGAAGAGGAGCAGCACACATTGCTTTAAATATCTGCCCAGTGAGTGTTACACAGACAGCCATTAGCCATGCTCCCTCTGCACATGGTATTTATCTGTACTGTTGACAAGAGATGCAAAATATGTCTTGTGCATATTGTGTGTAATAAAGAACAGATTCTCTTTCACAATCAGAAGACACTTTTAGCTCAAGCATCATATGTTGTTTTGATCTCAAATAAAATATTCCGAAAGGCATCGCAGAAAAGCAGTTTTACAAATTTTTCTTATTTTTTTAAATAAATAATTTTTATTCTTTAAGGATGCATTAAATTTATCAGAAGTGAACATAAGGGAATGTATAATATTACAAAAGGTTACCATTTCAAATAAATGCAGTTCTTTTGAACTTTCTGTTCATCAAAGACTCCAGAAAAAAAGGATCACAGCTTCTACATGTGTTAAATATTAAACAGCACAGCTCTTTTCAAAATTGATAATAATAATAAATGTTTCTTGAGCACCTGAAGCTGAGTGTTTCTGAGTAATGGCTGCTGAAAATGTAACTTACATTTTAAATGTAAAATATATTAAAATAGAACAATTTCTTTTAATTTATAAAAATATTTGACAATATTGTATTAGCTTTTACTGTATTTCTTTTAATCAAATAAATGCAGCCTTGATGAGCATAAGAAATTATTTTTAAAACATTAAATTAAATTGAATTTTTGAATGGTTGTGTAATAATTATATAAAATAATTACATACAATTATATGTAAAACAATTTATTACAATCATACATAATTTTATTATAGGTTATATTTCTTGTCATTTTATGTAAAATTTATAGAATATGATTTCGGATTATCATATTACATCTGTGATGTTGAGTCATATGTCTGCATAAAAAAGTCACTAAGTGCTATAATCTGTTGGCTTCTGTGTTTTCCTGATTTTCTAGTCATGTTTAAAGAGGAACGTCCACTGCTGTCCCGTCCTTCTAGCTTGCCCCTGGAAGGGGTGACGCTCTGCCCCTTGGGGAGCGGCAGCACTGTTGACGTGAGGTCAGACCTATCCGCAGAAGACAGAAGCATGTCTTTCCACCTGCCTCCATATCCCAATGAGTACTCTGACTCCTCGCATGGCTACCAGGAGGACTACTGGCGTAAACCAGAAGTTACTGAGGACAGTGGAGGTCGAGGTGCCCTGACCGAAAGGCATCCCAGCTTTGAGAGCCTGGAGCTGGGCTTCACGGAGCTTCTTCCTCCCATGTACCCAAGAGCCTCACAACATCTTTCCTCCTCCCCGTCTCCCTCTCCATGGCTTGACTCGCCCTATCTGTCCTCCTCACCTTCTCCCTCTCACTCTTGCTCTCTGAGCCCATTCCCTGCCAGCAGTCCGATCTCAACTTCACCCCTTCCTCCTCTCTCTCACTCCCCATATCCACACGGTCCTTGTCCCCAAGAGATGTGTTCCTCACCTCCATCAAACATAAGCCACTATCAGGACCTGTGCCCACCTCCATACTGCCAATACGAGAGCTGGGAGCACCAGATGCGTCCCACTGAAAGAGACACGGGCCCCGGTCTGAAGTTAGAGGGACCCCCGGACTTCACAGGCCCTTCACCGATGCAGCACATCACACTAGAGGAAGGTGGGTATTATTGATTTTATATGTCATTATCATTAAATTCTGAATGATAAGCCAATAATTAGTTTCATGTTTTCCCTGTTAACCAATAAATTGCTTATATTCAAATTCTGTGCTATTTTGTCTAAATAATAATAATAATAATAATAATAATAAAACACTAAAAACTAAAATCAGTTTTTTTCCCTCCTATTTCATATTCATATTTTACTATATTACTGTTTTTACTGTATTTTTGATAAATTAAATGGAGACTTGATGACCATAAGAAACTTTTCAAAAACATAAAAAAACATATTTATATAAATTTATATATATATATATATATATATATATATATATATATATATATATATGTTTTTTATGTTATATATATATGTACATATAATTAAGCCAATAATTATTTTTATTGTTATGTGCAATAACCACGGTATGAGAATGGATTTTTCATTGCAATTTTACAGATCCGTATCTATCAATTAAATGATTTCTTCCACAATTTCTCATCCCCACAGTGACTGAATTCATCGGAGAAGATATAAGATCCTTTCAGATGGGGTCAAACATGGACAGTAGACCTGGATGACAACATCCTCCCAGTAATAGTCCAGTGATAATCAATGTATAGTTAATATCATACCAACATTTTGTGTATAATTTTTATTTGTATTATTTCATATTTTGCTAAATTATGGCAATAATAATAAAGACTGTGCTACTTAAGTGGTGAATCTGTGGTAAAACAGAAGGCAGGCGTACAGTTGTAAGTATGTAATTGTTACTGGTTCCTGATTGCATATTAGAATGGAACTAATGTTTTTAATTTGTATGCAAAATAAATTATCGTGATATTACTTTTCTGTTTTGATTCACTAATATGTACATTTATGTGGGTAATTACAAATGTCATGAACACATAATGTAAATCGAAACCGCATGCTCTTCTTCATTCCCTCTTTTATCTGAGAAACTGACTTCATTTCTGACTTAATATCTATTTGTGGGATCACTACAAGTCCTTTGTAAACAGTGTCTAAGTAGTTTAAATGTGACTTCACCCCTGCCCCTACACAGGAAATATTACAGGCCTTTCAAACATCTAAACATTCGTAAAGGCAGAATATCACGATTTATAATAATTAAACACAGGTTATTTTCACAGTCAACCAACTGTCAGAAAGCAATGTGGACGTATTGTGAGTAGTGACTTGTTTAGTAACTGTTATGGTTGGTTGACAAGTCTAAATGAAGGGGCATATTTCCACTTTCCCCTCTGGAAAGTGTGTTTTCATGTAACATTTTTATTAAATTCATATTTTTAATACATAAGAGACCAACAACAATACTTAAAAAAAATAGCAGCACCTCGATACAGTAACTGAATGAAGTATGAGATAATCTAAATATATTAGCTTAATCATGAACCATTTGCAAGGTAATTAAGGCAATTTAAAGCTATAAACACATTATTCATAAATACATGGTATTGTATTTTTTGTGTTTTGACCTGTGTCCACGATGTGTTTACTTTGGGATTTGGATGAGAGGCTTCTCTAAATACATTTAGTCCCATGATATCTTATTACGCTATTCAGATGCTTAACAGTGGCCAAGTTTACTTTGAATGTTTCAGTAAGAAAGGGCAATGGGTAAGAGGGTAAGTCAGGAACATTTCATTACAGGAGTTCTGAAGCGTTCAGACATGGGCCTGTTCAAATCAGAGCTGGACTTAGATAAAAGAATAAAAGGTTAAGCAAAAATATAAGAAGGCATTCGAAGAAACCTGACCTTTACAAAATCTGGATTTAATAACCCCAAGTTGCAGTTGACAAGCAAATAGTTTCATCTCAGTTGTAAATCAGTATAATTAATCTGATTCACCTCAGTAACTATGTGAAAAATATGGCTTGTGGGAATGTTGTGTTGTTTCCAAAATAAGCAAGACTGCATCTTGGCGCGCTGCCAAATAGCAGCATATCTTCAGCCTGAAACTGGTGCTGGTAGTGTAACATGGTTTGAAACCACATTGGTGAAGTTATAGCGTATGTATGGACCCGGATCTGTTCCTTTCATACTGGTTATCCCGGACATCATTCATTCTGTCTATCAGTGCCCTCTCTAATGAGCTTAGATAAACTATTATGCTACATTCACATGTTCATAATATATTATTTATCTAAACAAATACATTTCATCAACCTCTAACTGTTCATTCACAAAGTCCTTCATCCAGACTCCTATCAGTGCCTTTCTCTATCAGAAATGAAAGTTAATGCATTACAGTAATTTCGCTCATAGTTCACTTTTTTTATTCTGATACTGCAGTATATGTTTCTTCAGTAGTTTTGTTGTTGTTTCTTTTCCTCGGTAGGCCTGTTTTTAACATTTTTAGCCACCAGAGGTCGCTGTTTCTGTTATTTTGTCCTCAAGGCTTTGGTTACAATACGAGTGTGTCTTGCACCATTTAATTAAGTATACTTGTACTGTTGCATACTAGACTCTACGATGTGTAGAATGAGGTTGTCTCTTAAAGCCTAATCAAATATAATGGTAAACAATGTATTTTATTTGGAGTGAAAGAGAATGAAAGTGTAAAGGCATTCAAAATTAACCTCAAGGGACATTCCACTGACAGAAATAACAGTAATTGACTGTGTGTGTAGTTTAAATGGAAAGACATCATCACAGATATAAACGTGTCAGGACTGTTTGGCAGGCAATATGTATATATATATATATATATGTGTGTGTGAATGATTAGCTGAGAGTTTTTTGTAGCTGTGCAATATTGTAGTATCAGCAAGGGAACTGTTTCATCGTTTGTATAACTCATTTAAAACCATAAAAAAATAGTCATGGAATAACTGAAAAAAACAAAACATTTTAGCTATTTTCCAAGACAACATTTAACATTTTAAATTACTTTAACTTAAACTTAAACAACTAAAACTGAAAGTGAAATGAAAAATAAATATATATACATATTAAAACAACAATAAATAAAAAATCACAAAAATCCTAAACCCTATACTAAATATAATATTTATAATAAACATACTAACATTAACATGCAGAAAACATAATTCTAATTGTAGTATATAATAGTATCTCAGTGATAGTAGAATAACAGTAAAAGAAGCAAACCCTCTATAATTGTACAAATACTACTATATTTCTTTAATCTTTTACTCATAGGTTAATTTCAACCCTTTTCCCCTTACTCCAACTGACACAACACGACTGAGGCGTCATAGCATGAAAACTCAAAGCCAGGGTAGAGAGGCTGTGTGAATGTGGTGTGAACTCTGTGGAGGAGGGTCATAGAGTCATCAATGCTGTAAAAAGCTAGTGTCCCGGCCCTATGATCCAGATAAACGCCTATCTTTGACGAGCCGGGCTCTGAGATCTTACTGACAATCCTGTTGTGCCAGAAAGCATAACCTTTCCTGCAGCAGAACAAACTCCAGGATTTGTCATTGTGCCCGAAGTGAGCTTCACCGCTTTCCCCTTTCCTGGCAATGTTTTTGTATGCGACTGCAATGTTTATTCCCATCCCACTCCATTGCACCTCCCAGTAGCTGCAGCCTGTCAGGCCCTCCGTGCCCAGCACCTGGCACCAGTAATCAAAGCGCTCCGGGTGGTCAGGACAGGATTGCACTCGGCTCCGAATGGCCACTTCTCTGTTCCCCTTTGACAAGCTAAGGTCTTTGTGGGCTGTTAAAGGATTTAGTTGCAGCGGGCAGGAATCTGAGTAATGGATAGAGGATAATAGATCAAGGATGTTTATTCACGGTGTATCATATTCATATGTATAAAAAAACAATTAATTTCAATTGTAATAGCATTTCACCATACTTCTGTTTTACTGTACTTTTAATCAAACAAATACAGCTTGGGTGACAATGAGAGACCCTTTTCAAAACTTTTGAAAGGTAATGTTATGCAACAGTTAGTTTAAGACTTTGTCTGCAGGTTACATTGTTACACCAGTAGGTGTTGACAAGTGACCATCTTTATTCATTTTAAAGTTTATCGATGAGTGAATCATTTATTCATTCACTCACTCAACTGATTCATTCAAAACATGGATTCATTCGGAAACACATCATTACTGTCAACTATAAAATCAATAGCACTTTGCAGTAGTGAAGTAGACTGACTTACGGTGCAGGAACTCTGATCTAATTTTGGGCACCGTGCAGTGAATGATCTTCATTGATCTTGCTAAAGAGAAAATGGAAAGCATGTGTTCATCATAAGGAAAAAAATGCAGAATTAGAATACAATGTGGAAATCACCTAAACAGAAATGGCTTAGGCAGAAAGATCAACTCAGTGTGTTTCCTCTCACCTGCTTGATAGATCCTGAGCCATTCCCCTTTTAAGACACCTTCAAGCTTCTTCTTTAGAGCAGATATTGCATCGTTCACCTTGCTAAAATCTGAGAGTGTAGCTACTGTGAAGGGTGGGTCAGGAAGGCCAGAAGAGAAGGAGTGACAGTTCTGTAAAAGAGAGAGAGAGAGAGACAAGAATATGTCAAATTACTCATACTGAGCATCTTTGGGGGATATTTTTCACAGTCAGTACTTGGATCTGGCTTACCTGAAGAACATGAACATGATCTTCAGACTTTAGAAGCATCTCCAGCTCATGATCTCTCTGTTTGAGCTCAGTGATTTCTTGCTCCAGTGTCTGCAACATGCTCTCCGCAGCTGTCTCTTGATCTCTGATCAGATCTCTGAATTTACTCTTCCTCCTTTCAATAGACTGCATCAACTCAGTGAAGATCTGTTCACCATTTTCCATAGCAATCTGTGCAGAGCTCTTTTAGGGCAAAACATTTGTATTTAATAATAATTATGTTGTTGTTATAAAGAGTTAATTTATGTTAACTCATTTTCAGGTTAAATTATTTTTTTTATTCAATACATCTGATGACCCATCCATTTTATTATGTTTAAACCATTCTGGAAATGTCTTACTTTCAGGGCATCTACAGCCTGTTTAAGCTCCAGGAGGTCCTTCTCTTTAGTGTGGATTTTGAGCTTGTATTTCTGTCGAGTCATGCCTAGTTCTTTCTGTGAAGAAACACAAGTGTGTTCATTGTAACTGAAATGGGTTTTGACTACAATTATTCTGTGAATAATGAATGTGATGGGAATAACGTCACAAAATAGACACACTGCATTTTTTTTTGAAGATATTTTAACGTTGTTCAGTATAACCCTATTGTTTATTTTTATGAGTTACATAAGAATAACCTGTCACAAACAAATTTATGTATGCGGATACCTAGTAAGACTATTTAAAGTAGCTGACCACACAGTCAAAGCAAACAGATCAAGCCTCTCTGTGATTGGTTGATTGTGAAAGATTTCTATCTCTTATTTCCAAAAATGGAGTTCTGCTGAAAAACTTTTTGTCCACACATGTTGAAATTTGAATGTGAAGCAGGAAATTGTCTTTGTCAAATTTTTCTAATGTTATAACGTTAACCTTATTTACAGGTACTGTTTTGTTTTTAGCTGGAAACTCAAGCGCCAACCTCATTCGTCAAATCATTTCAATGCCTCCTTTCTCTCACATTTTTACCCAGTTACTCTGCTGCATGAACTTTTCTGTACAATGAAGGCTGTTCATATTGAGGTGGAGTGCACTTTGGAAAATGTGCTTTGCCTCAGTGGAAAAAGAGTTTGGCTATTGAAGGATTCTAAGAATACTGTAATTTACTGCATCTTCCAGAGAGTTAAGAACCATGAAAATGTATCTTATTGAATGAAACATTCAAAACAAGAAAGATAATAGCTATTGTTTTCTTTACCTGCTTCTTTGTGATTTCCACAGCTGCGGTTACTGCATCGTGACCTTTATGGTCATCCATCACACACAAAAGACATATGCATTGTTGATCAGTTCGACAATACATCTCCAGATATTTGTCATGATGAGGACAGATCTTCTCCTGCAGGTTCACGGAGGCTTCGATCAGCTTGTGTTTCTTCAAGGCAGGAGATTTGTAGTGTGCTTCAAGGTGATTTTGACAGTAAGATGCCAAACATACCAAACAACTCATCACAGCTTTTTGTTTGATACTTGTACAGAAATCACAGGTCACATCACCTGGCACACAGTTGTCGCAAGTCTGACGGTTGCCCAGAAGTTCCCGTTTCTTCAGCTTGTCCACCATATCAGCCAGTATGGTATTTCTGTTCAAAACAGGCCTGGGGCTAAATGTCTGTCCACACTGAGGACAGCTGAAGGCCCCCAAATGATCATTTTTCTTCCAGTAATCATTAATGCATTCCATGCAGTAGCTGTGCCCACATGGAATGGCCACTGGATCTTTCAGCAAATCTAAGCAGATCGAACAGCAAAACTCTTCTGTATCCAAGAGCCCTTCCATTTGGACGTCTTCTGCTCTAGAAAAATGTATGAAATGGTAAAAGGCACCGTCATGGAGAAGCGATTCCCAGTTTTGCATGTATCTTCCTGGGCCACACCCTTAAGTTCTTCCTCTTTAGATTACAGATAGGTAAATGTGCAAGTCTGTACACTGAATAAAAATGCTGCACTGTAACCCAAATAATATATACATATAGTATAATGAAGATAATTGAAGCACCATTTAGGGTTCCTCAGTTTGCCACACTGGATGAAAAAGGTCAGGGGTTCAGGGGCTGGGGCTTACTAGGGTGCCTTGGAAATATCAGATAAATTCATTGTTTAAAAAAAGCGTGCAGTCAAAACGTTTGAGAACACCTGCTGTAGATCTTCAGTTCAGTGACACCACAGTAGGTGGTGCCAAGTGACTGTAATTACAAGTGAGTCATTGAATCATAAATAGAATTGATTCATTCACAATAGCCAATTCATTCACAAACAAATTTATTGACTGAACAACCAGTTTATTCCATAATTTAACACACTGTTCTGAATAGTTTATTTCCACTTTTCAAGTGATCCTGAAGACCTTAGCTGGGGTGTTTGATTAGGGTTGGAGCTGAACTCTGCAGGACAGTGGGTCCCCAGGAGCAAGGTTGAAGACCTATGATTAAATAAATTCGTTCAAATTCACAAACAAAATAAGAGGATGTTTTTTGAGTAGGTCTTTTAATCATTCATTGAACTGGTTAGTTCCAAATAACTTCTTCATACTCAAATGCAATAAGGGACTGTCTTTATGTGTGAGTCATTGAGTGATTCAGTTAAATGAGTCAGTCAAATACCCACAATCATTTAGGAACATGAAACATCATATGTTGTGTGTTGCTTGAAGATGTGCAAGACCTATGGCTGTGATATATGTGTCTTTTTCTCTTCTTTTCCAAATTCTCCCATATGGTTTTACTGAGACTTTAGAGATTTCTGAATAGACCGCAACTATAGATATTTCGATTTTATTCTATACGCTTTTATATATCAGCAATTGTTCGATTTTTATTTAACCTATTTAATATTTGGAGAAACACATCTGGCAAAGGTGATTCACAAGATCAGCTTAACTGAACAATCCATTCAAGTCCACTGAGCTGTGAAAGACCTCTGAGCAATTAAATGTTCCTCTGGGTGAGTGCATATGAATGTCCTAGAATGTGATTCATTAGTTGTTCAACAGATGTTCTGTATCTTTTCACACAGGCATAACTTTAAACAAAGAATGAGTAAATGGTAGGTAAGTCTGAATCACTGTATACAATAGTAAATGAGGCAAGAGTGCAGATGCATAGAGATCACGCTTGATTCATTTTCATGGTTTTATTCAGAGCTAGATTACACATTCACACAACGCTGCGGTGTGTGCTGTTCTCCTCTTAGCACAGAGGGACTTATACAGAGAGAGAGACACTGTGCCACAAATGCTCTCTTGCTCTTTGATAACACACTGAAAACATTCTCATTCAAGCATTGAGGACTGTGTTAGTATGAAACAGACAGATGCGGGTCCCAGAGACTTACAGCAGAGCAAACGTTTCATTTTCTTTCATTTTTGTGAGGTGTTTATGTAACTGATACTGTCTGCTGGTGCACAAAAGCACAGTAACATTTTTTGTAGAGATTTGACAAGAAAAATATCTATAGCATTTGCATATACTTGGAAAATCCATGTGTACACATATAGCAATAATATCCCGTAAATGTAAATCCAGTACAATGTGTATATAAGAATATCAATATATTCAATGTCTTTAATGTTTCATGATATGTCCAGATATACATTAATATTTCCCTTCATTGTCAACATGTCTTATGTGACAGAAGTTAACATTTTAAGAAGTAATTTTGTACTATTCAGTCCAGCATATACATGGTTTTACATATATGCACCAAACAGCAGTGTTAAGTACTGATACAAATAAAGTATTACATCACACATTTTAAGTGCAAACACAGTTTGTCTAATGTCTGATTTCCTGAATGAACTGAAAGGTGTTACTGTGTTGATTGAAAGTTTGACATTCACTAATACTTACTCACAAAGTTATAGTAGCTAATAAAAGAATCCTTCATGCAAAGCAACATAAATCACAATGAAGCAAAAATAACACTAAATGTAATATGTGAAACATGTATATAACAATGAAATGACAAAATAATTTCATCAATAATGCAAATCTATATTTTTATATACTACCACTAAAAAGTTTGGGGCAAGTCTGATTTTTTTTAAATACTTCTTTTAACTTTTATTCTGTAAGGATGTGTTACATTGATAAAAAAGTGACAGTAAATACTACTACACTGTCAAAAAAAATTATATTTCAAATAAATGCTGTTCTTTTTAACAAAAAATCCTGAAAAAGCATTATGGTTTCCACAATAAAATATATAGAAAACAGTTATTTAAAATGTCAGTGATATTTCACAATATTACTGTTTTTAATCAGACTTCTCTCAAAAACAAAAAATCTTACAGACCGCAAACTTTAAACTATAAATGTGTGTGTGTGTGTGTGTGTGTGTGTGTATATATAAATTCATTAATTTGTAAAAAAAAAAAAAAAAAAACAACTTTTCAAAGTCAAAATTTTTTGTCATCTGTAGAAAAGATAGATAAACAGGCATGACAGAAAATGTAGCTAACAGTAAATATAGTTCATGACCTATCATTTCAACACCCTACTCTCTTACCCACTACCCTTTTTCTGTCTTTTATTGTTTTGCCTTTCTCTTGTACCTTTTAATTCCCGCTAAACCCCTTAAACAGTAACAAACACCAGCCTGGCTGAGTAGATGAGATCAGCCAGATAAAGAACGAAGTTGAGAGCGCTGAGGACAGAGATGGACAGCACCTTGTCCCAATCGCACAGGCCTATGCTGGAGCCACAGTTACTGGGTCTGTGGCTCTGGCCTCCGTGCTTCTTGTCGAACTTATAAATGGGCCAGATGATGGTGGCAGACAAATACAAGGCCACAGCCAGGAGGGCGTATGTGGACAGGAAACGGGCGAAGGAGAAGGGCAAGCAACCTGTGCACTCTCCTACACACATCACAATAATGGCTGCTGACAAGATGAAGCAGATGCAGTACACGGCCAGGCACCAATTGGTCGCCGCATTCTGATCATACGATATGGGGTCGCTGATGAAGACAAATATTATGCAGGCGACGAAGGTCTCGCACACCTTTAGCAACCCTGGTGCTGTGGCCATGTAGCCAGCTACTTCTCCTGGACGAGCCTTACTCAGACTCACCTCGCTTAAGTATGCGATGGTGGCGAGGCAAGAAAATACGGTTGACACAATGCGGCAGTTCATTATCTCCCCACGATAAGTGTAGCCCTTCAGGAAGTAAAGGGGGAATATGATTGAGGCGGAGAGGCAGAGGAAGGGATGCGTAGCAAGCGAACGTGATCGGAAAGTTCTTCCATGAGACAGGAGCGCGGGTCTGAAGGCCAAACATTTCCACTAAGATTATCAGAAGAGTTCCAACAAAACTGAAACTCCAGCAGAAAATGCACCAGTCACCCGTGCCGTGAGATAGCTTCGCTCCATAAAGAGCTACGCTGAACGCTACGCAGGCGAAAACCATGGCAGCCACACGGGCCCACAGGAGAGGAGAGGAACGCAACACCACCGGCATGATGGGCTCACAAAAGAAGATTTACAGGGCAGGCAATGTCAGCTGTGAGTAACAGGAATAGACGTCCACTTTGATTCAGTGGCTTCTTGGTAGTCTATGGGCAAAAGAAAAAAAGGTAATCAGTCAGTGGTAAGAAAGAATTGTATTTACATTCATAAATATTGACAAAACTTCTGTTAGATTTCACACACAGATTAGAGGGATAGTTAAATGTCAATGTCCAGTGTTGTCCAATGGGTCTGATGTTGTTTTGGACCCCATTGACTTTCATTGTATGAAAAAAGAAAAAAAAAAAAAAGAAAATCAAATAGTGTATGAAGAGCACAGACTCCAATTTTGTAGCTTCAGACTTAGATTCCATCAGTCAGAGGACAAAAAACGTGCCTGATATTTTGCGTCTATTCTAGAACAGCATAAATGTTCTAAAGTCAGCTCAGAATTATATATATATATATATATTATATAATACTAACCATGTTTGATATTTTGGATTTTAGAATGCATATTTTTTTAATTTGCTGTGCATCTCATAGCAACCAGGCTCTGCATTTGTTGATCTAGGAAAAAAAATTTCATTCTAGTGTGCAGTGATCTTGTTGTTTAGTGAATGATCCCTTGTTTTTCACTGTAATAACTTACAAGTTTATATTGTTTATATTCTAGCGTTTTAAAATCTGTCCAGATTAGAAAATGATTGCTGATTTGTCATTTTTGTGTCATCTTTCACTTAATATCAAGGCTGAGTGAGGTTGTTTACTGAGTAATATATGCAGAATAATAGTAAATCTGTAATGACAATAATTTCATTTCGGTCACAAGGACAGTTAAATTCCTCACAATGTCCAGCTGAAACTTGTAGAATAATACTCCATATATTCCTGCAAATTAAACAGTGCACATATTGGAAATAATTGGTACTTTACAGCAAAACGTCTCTGAGTGTCCTTCGGGATTCCAGACTGGGAGTCAGTGAAATTATATCTGTAATGTATTCGAGCTATTTAGACTAATATGTCACAAGCAAGACCTTTCCTCAACCCTTCAATCCATCTGTCATCAACCTCTGTGGGAGAAGCCAGATAAGCTAACAATTGGAGCATTGAGACACTCTCCCAGCCCTCCTACACAGTTCTGCATCAGCCAGGAATACCTCCTTCATCTTGTCTGAGAGGTTCAAGTAAACAATTGAGGCATGCGTGTTTACATTTTCGGGTTTAGGAGATGGAAGAGAACATGGTTAGCAAATAGTGATAAAAATCATTAAAGAAATAGAAAAAGAAGCAAGACGCCAGGCAGATGAATTCAGAGCCACATATGGACAGACAGCCAAGGGGTTTAAAAACGTGACCTTTTACCCCGCGACGAGTCATATTTTAAACACAGGCGGGAATAGCATAGCTGTGAGTCATTTATCCCTCGCTCCCCCGTTTTTTCCCCCCGCTCTACCTCTCTTACACTCTTTCACTGCCTAGTGTCAAATTTTCCAAATTACTGGCTAATCCAGATGTTCTGCATCCCATCAAACTGCAAAAAGAGAGGGATGTGCCTGGTGTTTTCCACACTGAATTCCCCCAACCTTTTTTCCCTTACTTGCTGTTCTACCCTACGCCCACCTTTCAAAGCCTTTCTCTTTTTATACTTCTTTCATTCCCGTTCAATATTTGTTACTAAAGAAACAGAATACTAGCGGTGAAAGGAAACTCCCTGCTTTTGACATCCACTCACAATTATTTAACATGCGATGGAGTGCTGCTGAATTCAATCCAATATACGATTACTCAAATTCTCCTTACTCAACAGAAGTTGCCTCTGTCAAGGGGAAAGAAAATCTGAAAATAGATCCATGGAAACACGTATGAGAAAACAGAACAAGACATGAGGTTGGAGAGCTGGACACAGAGCTGTAGAGGAGGTCTTGTGGACCTGAAACATGAGGCATAACTCAATTGCCTCCCTTAATCTGGTTAAAGTGCTCTGTGCAGAAAAAAAAACATACTGTAAACATCGCACTAAGAAAGAAAGGAAGGTACTGCTGACACATTTTTTCTGGGGAAAATTTCACTTTGAGCATCAGAAACCAGTTTGGTCATGTAAAAGACCAGAGTGGGAACAGAAACACTAGCCTAAACTGAGCTTAAACAGAAATGTATGTATTATGGAAGCAAGAAATTTAAACAATTTGTATCGAATGAACTGATCAAATGAGTCAAAACAGCTAAAACGACAGGACATGAAGATGACATTTAGCTCCATGAGCTCATCATCCTAACAGACAGTGGGCGTGTGTCTCCACACACCGCACCCATCAATACAGAATAAAGGATACTTTAAAATAAAAATGAACTAATAAAACTATGCATTTTGAAAAATTATGTTCCAAATGTCTTAGCAATAGATTTATGTCTCCGTCATTATTCCAGACGCGATATTTATACATTTTTTTCAAGAGCGCAACACGTGACGGTTGCAAATTTTTTTACATTTTATTTAATTTTATCGTCAGATTGATCGCTCGGATACACACTATAATTTTAGCGCTATTAGAATCCAGAATTCAATTAGAACAACCTGTAGTTATATAAAGAATGTGTGTCAGTATTCATGGGTAAACATAACGGTGCTGGAGGCTCTAAGAGTCTACTTTCAAAAAAATGAAAATATATAAAATCATCCTCTGCCTATTTCTTACCGGCTTGTCCCGTTACCTTTCTCTCGAAGTGCTCAGTCTTGAACAAGAAGGCGCGGTCTTGGAACTGACTTTTCTATCAGTGCGAGGACAGTTTAACCCAAGTTTATGAGGGATACCCACCACACCCCTTTCCCCCCACCACCCATCCGCCCATTACATGCCAAATTAGATAATACGCCCTCTCTCTCCTCTCTCTCTCTCTCTCTCTCTCTCTCTCCCTCTTGCACTTTCTTCAGCTCTCATGGACCGCAAATGCTCCTTACAAGAATTTCTGAACATGAATATGCTTTCTTATTCTTACAGTTAGGCTACTGAATTCCTGGTAAATAATATTAAACAAAATAAACTAAAATTCACCACTGCCTCTCGCATTCCGTCCCATTGGAGTCGACTATAGAAGAACAAGAAATCTGACCTACCTGATTAAGGATGATCAATTTAAACCGTCATCTTTGCAATTTTACCACATCTTGTAATGTATAAAAACGTCAGTCTGCATGTGTTACTATTCTAGCATGAGCTGAAAATGAATGTCATGCAGGAAATATCAGTATGTGCTGCGACTAGCATAACTTTGTATGGAACTATGCCACAAACCACAACCCTAATGTTGTGTGTTTATAGTGAGGGTAGCCTTCATACACTTGAGGGTTAGTTAAGTATACTTAGTAAAGATTAAAACATCAAAACAACACCTATAAAATGTATTAAAAAACTATAGTGGCACAAACTGAGATACTGCTAAACAGCATCTAATTGGTCCATGACCAACTTCTTGATTGTGTAACTATTGTTATTCTACATTATCATGCACTACAATTGTTTCAAATGGACACTGGTCAGAAGTCACTAGAGACATAAAAAAAAAAAAAAAAGGTTTTAGAGAGATTTTAGCATATTTTTTTTTTTTTAAGTTCAATACAAGCTGGGTGTGCCACATTCTCACTTTCTTATTAAACTGTATAAAAGTGTATATTGTGCTTTAATGCAAGCACCTACTGTATTTTAAAGAGAGATGGGTCATGACAAAAGTAATGTTGGGGGTTAATAATAAAATTTCATATGCCATTGCAAACACTGTACCAACAACTGTCCTGAAATAAATTAATGTCACAATAGGGTTTATACAGGGTGAAATAGTGAAAACATTTACTATCCACTTCTGCAAAAAAAAAAAAAAAAAAAAAAAAATTAAATACAAAAAAAATGTAAATAAATACCAAGAAGTAGAAGAGGAACAAGAGAGTCATAAGATTGTGTGATGGTGTGTTTTACCTTTAACTCACATTTCAAACCATCATTTGTTGATAACTTCATTTAAACATCTTTAACCAAGAATCCACTACTTTTTTTTACCACCAGAAATACGAAGTCTGGTCAAAATGGCAAACTAGAAGTTATCATTCAATAGCATGAACCTCTTGGTATTTATTTCTGTTGCTATGATGCAGAGCATGTTGCTATGGGAACCAGTGGTTTGTTTATGCTGTAATGCGTTTAGGGTGAGATGTGATTCAGAGCACATGTCCGCTCACTGAGAGAACCATGTCAACACACAGAAAAGAGAGCGAGAAACCATAGTGAGAGGATAAGAGTTTATAAGAAAGGAAGTGCGTAGCTGGGTAATAAGATAAAAATAAATTTGCTCATCTCCCTTTGATTCGACAGTCCTGTTTGTGATGTTGTAAGCAGTGATGAGCTGATAACAGTAACGTTACTAGGCTTCCATGACAACAGGTAATGCTAATTTATGCATAACTATCATAAACTAAAATAAATCATACATAAAAGATCATAAAATATATTATAAATAAATGTTATATATTTAATATAATGTATAAAATGTACATAAATTATAAAAATATTTAACTTTAAAATTTTAGTTTATATATTGTGTATTTAAAAATATTGCAAAATATAGTTTCGTCAGACTGACAGATATGTAATTATCAGTCCATTATAGTTGACACTAACAAAGTCACTACTTGTCAATAACCAAACGATGACACAATGAGCCTATTTCATATGAAATTATGTTTAAAGGCTGCTTTTGATTCGTAAGTTATTAGAATTAATGTATTAATAATTATTTTAGCTATTAATTAAAATTACTGCAAATTAATCCAACTGAAATGTAATTTACATTTGCCTCCAGATGTTATTAATGCATTTTTTTTTACCGTGGATAGTGAACAGATAATAAATCTGTAGAGCATCTAGGATTTTCTTTAAAAATGCTAAATAATAATAATAATTATAATATATTCCATACAATTCAAAATGGTGCAATGTTTAGTACCAGTAAAATTCGGTTTAAAAAAAGGAACCACATTTTCTAACTTTCATTAATGGACATAACGTGCCCAATGTGTCATGGTGTAACCTAAAGATGCACTCCATAACTTTTTTTTATTTTTTTTATCCAAAATCAATATTTGAGCAAGTACATAACCAGCCAGAGTTCGAAACCATCACCTTACTTTAGCTCGATTCACAATGGTTAATTTATAAAAATGTTTTCTAATTTGAGTGGTACGGGTGGGTATTCACGGGAAATTCGAGCATGGCACTGCATCATTACATCACGTCGGTAAGCATAAAGAAGTTGTCCTGGCTACTGGCTAACTCATGTGAGGATCCTGCAGGTGGCAGATCATTTAATTATAGCCCATTCCCACAGCAGCTGGAATAATTATGTCAAAAAATAATTTTTATGGGGGATTATAATCAAGAAAGATTATATGAAACACACGAGAATTAAATTAAATGATATGAAATACTATGAAATTCGAATGATGTGACAATTAGAGATTAGACTGTACAGAAATGGAAAACTACATGCTAATACACACTAACAGTTATACTCATAGTCACGTAATGCTGATGTTGTTAACATTAATAATTTGAGAATAAAGTATAACAATAATAATAATTTGCAGGCTTTGATGTGACATGAGCTAATCGATCTTTAGATTAAATCACCACTGGCAGCGCGATTTATTGTAAAATGCTTTTTTCCTCAGTTGGTCAGAACAAAGCGTGGCAGACTTATTTAATTGTTCAGATGACAATATATGGTGAAAATTCTTATTTGGTTCATATATTCCAAGACGTAGGATAGAACATTTCATCATTCTAGTAAGGACATTCATCCATTGCTACCTGATCACTCCTGCATTTTCTTTGATATATTGATCTCTGAATCTAGATCTGTCTCTGTCAAAAGGAGATGCATTAACGAGAACACAAGTGTATTATTTATGGAGGCTATATCTTTAACACTGAGCATTTCTGCAGATATTCCCCTTGATTCCTTCAACTCAAAAGTTAAGAATGTTATTGATGATATTGCTCCAATAATAGCCAGTAAGAAAACAAACAGACAGAAATCAGTTTGGAGAAGATCAACAGCAGTCCAAACTATGAAAAGACAATGCAGAAAAGCCGAGCAGATGTGGAGGAAGACGAAACTTGAAATTCACTATAGCATATATAAAGACAGCCTTCGTGCTTTTAATGTAGAACTAAGCACAGCTAGACAGAATTTCTTCTCAAACCTTATAAAAAGTAACTTAAACAACACTCATACTTTTTTTTTGCCACTGTTGAGAGACTGACAAACCCCCCAAGTCAGATTCCCTGTGATATGCTCTCAGACAGCAAATGCAATGAGTTTGCTTCCTACTTTTCTGAGAAGATCATTAATATCAGGAAGGCGATTGGCACATCCTCAAACAATGGGGCTTGATCACAACACATGCATGGAATGTAATTCCTCAAAGAGCTGCAATTCCAGGTTTTCAAACATAGATGGCGACAAAGAGGCAAAACTCAGCTTTAAAATAATTTAAATTAAAATATATTGATTAAATAGGATGTTAGGATGTACTTGTCAGCAAACAGGAGGATCAACACAGGTAAATGTCAAACTCAAACAGACTTTTTTGGTAGAAACAAAAGACAAGCAGTAAAGCAGGTGAGTGATTGCTCAGAAAGCAATAGTTCAACAAACATGATTATAACAGTCTTAACTTTGCTTGTATCGCAGGTGAGGAGGGGATCACAGAAGATAGAAGTAGATGATGACAGATAGAGAGATTCATAGCAGGTAATTAGCATGGGATGGTAACTAGTTAAGTTGATGCACAGTAGTGGACAACAAAGGCAAGTAGCCTAGTATCTAACACATGAAGATTTAGTCACAAACCATATTGGAAAAAGCAGTCTTATACAAAGAACAGACACTGGGCTGTGGTCAGGGCTGGCCGGTAGAAGACCATTTTATCTTCCTCTTCCTCCTCCTTCGGGCATAGGTGAAGTAAAGCACTAAGGTTATAATCTGGGGTTGGCCCAGACTCTGGAGCTTGCTCATGGGTTGAAACAGATTCTGAAACTGGAATACACTTATAAATGATATGGGCTAGATCTAGCTGACTCAGAACTGAACTCTGGGGCTGGAATGGGTTTGTGATTCTGGGGCCAGAACTCAATGACTGATGTGGACTCTGGAGTAGGCTTCACTGTATCAGGTCCAGGAATTACATCCCCTGTAACTTCATTTTTTAGGAACTAGCATGAGAAAATAATTTCTTGAAACAGATTTAGAAATGACTCTTTCAGGAATAGATTTGGGATTTTTACTCACTAGAACGGATTCATGATTGTGTTGGTTGGGTATGGATTCTGGACACGAGCACCAAAGAGTAAAATTCATCTTCATGAATGTCCTGATGCACGATAGATGGATCCACAAGCTTTGCCACAAAGACTGTGCTGTTTAAGATATCCTTCCTCATCTGAGGGAAAACAGAAGCACTTGCTGTGATTATACTTTCACTTTCTTTTCTTTTACAGCCATTGCAGTTACACTAACAAGTAGAGTTGTATACAGTTTATTTTTGTTTTGTTTGCTGAGCTAGAAACTCTCAACAAAGTAATGGAGTCTCATGCATTTAGATGAAGGTAACATATTTATTTTGTTTTTTACATTTCAAAAAACATCATTTGGGGTTTCAAATGACCCTGAACAGCGCATAAGGGTTAATAATAATCAGAAAAATTGCATTATAGTTGTAATGATAATCTATGTTTGTATTGTTAATGAAAGTTTTTGTAGTGTACCGATAAAATCGAACTTCTCTAAATTTTCTCTCATTGAAATAACACAATAGTGAAGGACCCTTCCTGACCTTGCTGAAGGAAAGTGACTGGTGTTGTATGCTGCCGCCTGCTGGTGAGAATCAAACATGCATTGTGGAGTAACACTTGGGCATTAATGTGTACCTTTCCTGTTTCAGTCTCTTCTTAAATTTAAATATAATTTTCACGATCATAATCACAAACGTAACAATAACTTTTGATATAGGTACTGTATCTATGATGGGTACTCAAGTTTTTTACTTACAGGCAGTGCTCGAATTGAATCAAGTCCCCACCATAACACTTTTTTTTTTTTTTTTGGTGGGGTGGGGATTAGACTCACATTTGATCATGATATGCATAACTATATTCTATTTATTAAAAACAGGCTTATATAAAAGAACAGGCTTTTGTGTTGATTAAGAACAATCAGTCCAGTGTTGCATAATAAAGAGAGATAAAATAATATTCTTCTTTTAAATGGCTTACTCCAAGTAATTGTGGATTTACCAGTGGACTACATATAAGGCATATACATACAAGGCAATCTTTCTATTAATCACAGAATCCTGAAAAAAAAAAAATATATATATATATATATTACATTTCAACAATAATCAGAAATGATTCTTGAGCACCAAAACAACATAAACATAACATAAACATTAGAATTATTTCTAAAGGATCGTGTGACACTAAAGACAAATAAAAGCAATGATACTGAAAATTGTTTACTATTTTATCATTATTATTTTAAATTGTAATTTAATATATCATGATATTAATGTTTTTACTGTATTTTGGATCAAATCAAAGCAGGCTTGGTGAACAAAAATTACTTTTGAACAGTAGTGTACGTCCAACAGAATAATTCTAGGATTATTTACCAGTGAAGTATTTCTTATTTTCCGTAAAACAACTGGAAGATTGACACTTTGTGATAATAATGTTTGTTCCAAGAGACTTGTTTAAATGCAAGAATCTAGTTTATTACATATTAGACTAATAAAACTAGTTTATATATTATATATCTTTATCACATTATTTAGATATTTAAACTATAAATTGTGACAAGACCGCTGCAGTTTCCAGCCCCCCTTCACTTCAAGCACTGCTACAGGTGTTAACTGCGTGAGCGGTGAGCGCGCGACGACTGTAATGGCAGTTTGAATGCAGGCGAGGGCGGCTTGTCCTCAACACGGATCAGCTGCAGTTAAAACACTACAGTGTTAAGGAAGTAAGAAGCTGCCAGTGTCGTCAACATTCTGGAGGCGAGTTAGTATTCTTCCTTATTTCTCGTTGAACATTTCTCGGTGTCAGCCACTTATGCTTCTTACAGAATCGTAATTGTTTTACCTGTGCAGTATATGTCAGTATATGGTGGCCTGTTCGGCGGTAACGCAGGTGGACAGCTTTTATTAGTCAGCTGAGGCACTGGAAGTTTTGTTTGGAAAATACGGCAGGGGTTTTCCCAAGTTGGAAGTGACTCCGCTCTGGAGCACAAACTAGGGTGTTTTGAAACAGGTAACGTTAAATGTATTTGTATTTTTCAATGTAGTTAATTTTAATTGAGTTTATTATAAGATAACTATCGCCAGATTTTCTAAACTCTAAACAGAAAGTTTGTCAAGATTGTTAAAACGCGTCATGGCGTTTTCCTTCGTGTTTGTTGATTATTGGATGCGTTTTTATTATGCTGTTCATTTGTTTATACAATTAAATACATTTTTATGCTATGTTAGAATGGAATTTATATAATTATGTTTTTTCTAAATGTCAAAAATATTTTAAAACCAGAAATCTGTCTTTCTGTGTTCATATTGTGAACGTTTAGGGGAATATCATTCATGCTATATTTTAACGTTTTACATGTAATCACACAGTAAGAAAAGTCAACCTTACTGACAGTGAAAAAGAGTAAGTTATAGATAAATAGAAACGAACAGCAGAACTTGATCATTGAAAGTGAAAATGACTTAATTTTTATGACTTTATTTTTGTTTACATTTAAAAAATTTTTCTTATAAAATCTGTACAACCAGACACACAGTTTATGCTAATTTATAAACCGTTGCAGTTCCCAATTAGACAAGTGTGTACATGCATACATCGGTGGTCTGACTACTGTTTCTCACTTAAACTCACATTCTTTGTTCTCTTTTGTATCCAGATCTTTATCATGCTGTACTGTGCAGTGTGGTATGCTGATGCTTGTCTGTGTGTTTAAAGAATGAATCTCACGAACGGCAAGGCGACGAGCTACCAGGATGAAGCGGTCTACACTTTGCAAATTTACCCCAGGTTTGCCATCAAACCTGGGCAAGGCTGCATCCTCAGGGTCCCAAAAGAGGCAACGGCAACCACTGTCATCAAGACCGCTCTCGCCACACTTGACATGGACACATCCAAGCCTTACGTCCTCGTGGAGGTCCAGGAGTACGGCGGAGGGGAGCGGCTCCTTCAAGCCAGCGATCAGCCTGTTCAAAGGGTCCTTCTCTGGCCTAGAAAGGCCCAAGACAAGCACCCGCAAAGTGAAGGATACTTTTTCGCCCTTCAAGAGGGCAGCTATGATGGATCCATCCAGTATGATGTTATAACATCCGTCCAACAAGAAAAGGTAGCCGAGGGACTTGTGAATCAAAGTTTTGTCACGCAGCAGCCTCAGGAATATGATGATTTATGTAACCTCCCT
Organism: Carassius auratus; assembly: GCF_003368295.1. NCBI lineage: Eukaryota > Metazoa > Chordata > Actinopteri > Cypriniformes > Cyprinidae > Carassius > Carassius auratus. Next base: position 19,866,788 of record NC_039244.1, on the reverse strand, counting down.
GAGGTGACAGAAGAAAGCATCTTGGGAACCCTACGGCATCGCTTCCACAAGCAGAAGATCTACACATTCGCAAGTAACATTCTTATCACGGTCAACCCCTTCAAGTTTCTCCCCATCTACAATCCCAGATATGTCAAGATATATGAGAACCACACGCTGGGCAAGCTAGAACCTCATGTCTTTGCCATTGCTGATGCTGCCTTCCACACAATGCTGAACAAAAAGGTCAACCAGTGCATCGTCATCTCCGGTGAGAGTGGTTCTGGTAAAACGCAAAGCACCAACTTCCTTATCCATTGCCTGACTGCCCTCAGCCAGAAGGGCTATGATAGTGGAGTGGAGCGAACCATCCTTGGGGCAGGCCCTGTGCTTGAGGTAAGTTCTGCTGTGGGTTTGAGGTTCATCAGATTTCATTTTCTACTTTGAAGTCTGATTGTGCTCTAGTTGTAATAGGAAACCAAGAAAGGATGTAAAACAGCAAGTACTGTTGAGACCCTGATGTTTTACAATGATAATGTCTATTGGATGAATGGCATCTATAGCCTTGTTCGGGGTTCAGCAATAAATGTTGTTTCTTCATCTTAAATTATTTTATTTTAGCCCAAATGGTCCTGATTCCATGACAAGACCATTAAAATATCTTCTTGGACTACTTTGTCTTTCTAAAAATCAATTCACAGTTTTTTGTTTGTTTGTTTGTTTTTTTTCTCAACTTTTGTTTTTGTCATTTTATTATTTAATCTTGAATTTATTTATTTCAGTTAGTTGCCAAGCCAACATTTCTAATTTATTTATATTTTGAGTTTTTAACTTGATTGATTTTTCCATGTAAAATTTATTTTTTATTCTATTTCAATTACCATAAAAAAGATTACATTTTAGAAGTAACAATACTGGCCCAGTTTTAATGTAATCTTCATATAACAAAAAGAAGAAACATAAGAAGGTCTAGATCCAATTGATCCTTTTTCTTTTTATTTCTTTTCTTTTTTTGTATCTTGTCTGTAATTGTATTCTCAATTATTATTGGGTTGCTTGACTCATCTCCATTTCTTGGTGCAGTGATAAAGAGTCCCTTTTTAGGACGGAAATGATGACCTCTGTGCAGGATGTGGCTTTCACTATCATAGTATTTAGCACACTCTTAGATCTTCAAGTTGAGAACTATTAACAGTCCAAGACAGCTATGAAAAATGTGATACCGTCGATGCAATACTGTACTGTGAAAAGAGATTCTCCTCTTCTCCTAGGGGAAAATGGGACTCCTAACAGACCTCCTCCTCCTTTTACACTATAAATGGATGCTACAGATCATGAGACTCACTGGATCACAGTTTAGGGGTTTCAACACACTCTGATATTTTTAGGTGCTTCCATTTTGAATACTCAAAACAATGAGATAAATGATTAGTTCACAACACTCTTAGGAGTTTTTCCATTGTTAATACAATCTATTCATTACCAATATGGTATATATATCCCTGAACAGTCAGTTTCCTTTACATTTTCTCTTCAAGATTTAGGTTGAAGTGTTACTAATGTGCCACTGAAGTTCTCTTGAGGAAATAACTCATAATTCATTGGGTTTCCTTACTGTGGTGAAGTTCCACCCCCTCAAGCAGAGCTGTCAGTCACCGTTTGTCACTGTTTGTCATGCACTACCCTACTGGGATTCTCAATCTGATTCTAAACAGGTTGAGCAAGTTCTCTGTTTTTTGTAAAAGCTTTCTTTTGAATTTTATCAGCAAGTCCCAGCCCCTCTCAATTCTTCAGCATTGTATATAAAGAAAATAAATGGCAAAGAGGAACAAGCAGCTTGTGTTATGCCTTGCTAGTTTAAAATAGACTTTTTAGTGAGTGATGGTCAAAAAATAAAAAATAGGTTATGTTTTGAGTAGTTGTGTGTCATGGGTAGAAGAAGGGATTGGTAAAAGTTTATCATTATACACCTGAGGCTGTGTGACTGTTAATATTTGATTTGTATTTTAATAAATAGATTAAGTAATTGTTGGATGTCATGTGACTTAGTAAATGATAAATAAAACATGCATCTGAAATGGATGATTGAAGTCTTCTTGTTCCTAGATTAAGTACTTGGTAACACTTTACAATAAGGTTCCATTTGTTAATATTAGTTAACTACATAAATTAACATGATCTAACATTGGAAAATACTTCTAAAGTATTTATTAATCTTAGTTCATTCAATATTTACTAATGCATTACTAAAATGAAAAGTTGTTTCTGATCATATTATTTAATAGACTTTAATAAACAGTTATGTGAACAAAGATTAATAAGTTCCGTAACAAGTGCCTAGATCATTGTTAGTAAAAAAATTTTTTAATGTGATTAAGTAATGTTAACTAACAGAACCTTATTGTAAAGTTTGTTACCCAGTATTTAATTTGGGATCAAGAGGACACTACTGTTCAAAAGTATGGGATCAGTAAGATTTTTTTTTTTTTGCAAGAAATTAATACTTTTATTCAGCAAGTATGTATTAAAATGAAAAAAAGTCAAGACATTTTTTTGACAATGAACAAGAAAAGCATGTATTTCAAATAAATGCTGTTCTTCTGAACTTTCTATTCATCCAAGAATCATAAAAATATAAACACATATAAATATGCACAAACTTGGGACAGTTTGCTCTGATACTTATTCGTACAAATAAGCATTGCTTCATATTACTGAGTTCTATGTTTTCATCCTTTGGCTTTGTTTAATTAAAAGCACCTCTTCCTGTATCCCATTTCACTGTTTCATAATAGAGACCTTTGTGCATTGCGTTCACTTGCACTCCTCACCACAATATGCATATTGTTTGTCTGGTAGTGTTATTTTCACACAGTGCTGTTTATCTATTATGCATCAGCTGAGAGTCACCAACACTGTGATAATTGTGTTTTATGTTTCGGTTCATACAGCTTGGCCTTTAAGCAGATATTGAAATTATACAGCTTTCCTCACCTAAAGAGTTTTTTTTTATTAGATATTTAGGTGTTCATAATCAAAAACTGTAAATGCTATGAAATTAGCCTGGTTTTAAAAACATAGTCCTGTTTACTGGAACAATTGGAGTTATATTAAATAATGTCCAAGGCTAATCCATGATTTACAATAGGAGTGGATGGTAGGCAAAAATGTATATCCATTATAAAAGAAGTCCACATGGCTCCAGTGGGTAAATAAAGACCTTCTGAAATGAACCGATGTGTTTGTGTTAGAAAAATATCCATATTTTAAACCTTTATAAACTGTTATCTCTAGCTTGCGCATTCACGAGAGAGTGGCGTCCCAGTTTATGACGAAAGACTCAGGCACAATCTGGACTTTTATTATAATGGATGGGTGCAATTTTTTTTGGACTTCAAATTTTGGGCTACCATTCACTCCCATTATAATACATGGATTAGCCTGGACATTATTTAATATAACTCCACAGAATTTCATATACACCTAGGATGACTTGATGGTAAGAAAATAATTTTTTGGGTGAACTATCACTCTAAAGATTTGTTTTTAAACTTCAGCTGCAAGATTGGACTATGGACATGATAAATAATGTCTAAAATCAAGTAACTTATTGAAGAGATTTTTAAATGACTTAAGATTTATGTTTGATATATCCCTTGCAGTTAAGGAGGAACCAAAACCAGATGTACTGTAGGAATTAGAATATCATAGAGACTCCCAAACACAATAGCAACTGCTTAAAAAAATATGCCAAAATCCTATTTTTTCTGAAAATGTAAAGAATCCAGTTACTGTTGAAAATATATGGAACACGTTTTTGAGAAAAAAAAAATGGTTGCAAAGAACTGGGTCATGTCAAGTCTTGAGAATAAAATTTGTTGCACTTACACTGAATTTTACTCCTACTTTTACTGGACATTGGTGTTGAGAGTTTCATTTAATAGTCATTAAAGGTGCATCTGAGGAGTGTGCTTGTGAGTTGTGACCTTTTACTTCTCTTGTGTGAAAGGGACAAGAGAGAGCTCTGTGGGAAGCACACCTAGCAGTAGGGCTGGGATAAACGATTATTTTTTAAACGAGTAATCTAGTGATAATTTTTTTCCATGCATTGATTAATCTAACGATTCATTTTTTCAGACCGATTCGATTTTGATTATCTCCCCATTAATTGACTACAAACAATTTATACATGTTGATTTACATATCTGAATGAAAAAAACATGAATTCCTTAACATTGCAATATGTTTATTGCTCTTAAAATTACAAAATAAAAGACTGACTAAGAATGCATTACTTTGCACTTGTATAGAGATAGCATTCAAGAAAACCTTGAAGCCTTGAAAACACATAGCTTACTGAAAAAAGCTTACTGAAAACATAGGGTTCTTCTAGCTTACTGAAAAAAGTTCTTCTTTCAGATGAAAATAACAACAACTTGATGTCTAGCATTCAATAAAAAAGGTCACCCAAAATACTTGTTTAGAGCATTAGAGCAATTGAAAGAATACAGTAACCAATGTAAAAAAGATCAATGCAGAAAAACCCCTGGATTGGTTATATAACGTTGGACAGAATGTTGATCCGGCCATCGCGTATATTCAGCGCACATAAGGTAAACGTTTTGCAAACGTTTTTTAGAGAAATGAAAATCGATGACCACGACGCATTGTCCCAGCCCTACTAGCAGCTGTAGAAGTTGTGTGAAGATGTACAGCGGTGTTAGGCCTGACCTCAGCCTCATTGTTGAGCATCTAACCATTAATTTTTCTGTTTTGTATGTGGAAGCACTGGGCGTTGGCTTTATCAGAATACCAGAACGAGTCGGCGTACACCAACATGTCGTGACATGCTCTTTCAGACCAGCTGATAAAAACTTAACAACTAACAGATGTAGCATTTCATTTTGCTTTCTTTCTATTCATGCGTTTCCTCAGTATTTATTTTCCTTTGAGCATGTAAGTGGAACAGGGAAACCGAATGTTTATCATAAGACTTATATTGAAGTAATTTTGAGTACTTTTATGTTTTTTGTCAATTTTGAAGCTTGATGGCCCCTACCATTTGTTTTTAATGTATCAAAAACAGTGCTTAAGAGATTCCTCAAAACATTTTCATTTGTGTGTCAGTGAGGGTCATGTGAGTTTTAAATGACATGTTGACTAAAGAATGACATTTTAAATTTCTTTTATGGTGAACTCTTGCTTTTAACTGGTATAGGAGGAAGCATTTTAGCATTGTGTAAAATTACATGTATATAAGCATTAATCACATCAAACAAATCAAACTGGAAAACAACGATCAAAAATAGAAGTGTTAATTTGTTTGTGATGCTTGTGGGTGAGATAAAAGTAGTTTTTTTTTTCTTATCTATGACAAGCTACGTGCTATGGTTTGAGCATCTAATAATAGTAATATTCTAATGTCAGAAATGGTTTCAGATCCAGTTTCTCTGTTTGACAAGTTTTAAAGGCTAGTTGAACTGATTAAGTTAGGCCACCATCTTTGCCTCAACACAAGACCTGTCTGTCAACATTCATGAAAATCGCATCAGTCTGAAATATTCTTCTGTCATCTTAAAACAATTTGCTTATCTGATGCATTCCTTTTCGGGGTTTCTCAGGCCTTTGGAAATGCCAAAACAGCATACAACAACAACTCAAGCCGCTTTGGGAAATTCATTCAAGTGAATTATCTGGAGAGCGGCGTTGTGAGAGGGTGAGTCATCCGTGTACTTCTGCCCACAGCTTCTTATCAGTTCCATAAGTGATTTTCTGAACTTGGTGCTAATGTATTTTATCTTTATAAGGATGTTTATTTAGGAATATTATGTACCGGTAATACTAATAATTAATGTTCATATCCACCATACAACATTTGTTGATCTCATTCCCCTGCTTTTCAAAATGTTTTCAGAAAAAAACAAACCTAAATTGCATGCCACTGATCTGAATTGATCTAAAATTCCTTATACTGTTTGCTCAATGTTTTAGGGCTGTTGTTGAGAAATACTTACTGGAGAAATGCCGTCTTGTGTCCAGAGAAAAAACTGAAAGGTAAAAAAAATGGAAAACAATTCTCTTTATCCATTTTACATTTTAATTGAATGTGTTGGAGATGTGAAAAATGTATCACATTGACATACATTCCCTGTTTGTTTGTTATCTGACTTTCAGGAATTACCATGTTTTTTACTACCTTTTGATTGGAGCCTCAGAAGAAGAGAAAGATGAGTTCAAGCTTCTGCGTCCTGAAGAATACCACTACCTCAAAGAAGTAACTCTCAGAACAGCCATCATTTAGAATTAGTTTTCCCTAATAAAGCCGTTTTAGTTTCATTTAGTGTTCATGATGCTCTCGATTGTCTTTTGAGCAATTGTGAGATGAAACGGAGGGCAACTGAAGAATTCTTCTTAAGCTTGTCTTTTTTTTTTGTCCTGATAAGACATTGTAATAATCAAATTCTTTTAAGACTATGAAGACTACTCTATATTTCTTATTTGTATAGCAATTTATTAATACTTACTGTATGTCAACAGTTCCATTAATTCTTCACTCTTCTGCCCCTCACAGGAAATCCCAATTTTAGAGGATCAAGCAGAAATGAAGCATGAATTCAGGAGACTTCATCAGGCCATGGAGATGGTTGGTTTTCTGCCTCCGACCAAGAAGCTGTAAGTGAGAAGTAAAATAAATATTCTGATAGTGATGAAGGATTGTCTCGGAGGTTAAATTATAATGTTTATAATGAACACAAACCTTATTTTTGGATTATGCTTTATCTGTAATATTTATTTTGCTCTGTTAAAAACATTACATTTACATTGAACTGTACTTTTAACAATTACCCATAAATGGTGTGTATATATATATATATATATATATATATATATATATATATATATATATATATATATATATGTATGTGTGTGTGTGTGTGTGTGTGTGTGTGTGTGTATGTGTGTATGTATGGGTGAAATTCTGTACTTGTCACGGCGGGGGAAAATATATCAAGCCTTTTTAATTTGCACTTAGCTCTTTTTTGCCATGACAACAGAATGCAATACTGCAATGTCAGACCTCACACATTTCAATCATTATGAGCTGTCTTCTAAGGAACAGCAGTGTTTAATGCAGTACTGCAACGTCAGTGTCACCTGACACATTTAAATCATTATGAGCTGTCTTCCAATGAACAGCAATGTTTCCTTATGCAAATGTGCCGGTTATATAAATCTGTTAATTAATAATTATTTATACAGTGTTAGAAATATAATTATTTGACAAAACAGGAACTTTTTAAATGATTCAAGATCTATTCCCATGTGTCATTCGATTTGCATTGTTACCTTAAAAAGTACCAAGCATTCTATCGCAATGTTTTTTTGGACGTAATTCTTTAAGGCACCTTGCAAAGAAAGTCAATATTTTTGTAAATATAATGCATATTTATTGTAGTTCAATTATTGATGGTCTTTTTCAGGATATTCTCTGTGCTCTCTGCCATTCTATACCTGGGAAATGTGACGTATGAGACTAAAGTTGTTGGCGAGGGGCTTAAAGTTGGGCCAGAATGTGTTCTTTCTACTATCTCGGACCTTCTTAAGGTACCACTGGCCACTTTAGTGTTCAGTATAAATTCACTACAAGAGGTGGAACCTGCTACTTGGTGTCATTGTTTTTCTATTCATTGTGTTATACAGCACAGAAACGTAATAACATAATTCCTTTAAATAGTAATACTCCGCAATAACCCCACCCCAGTTCTTTGGAAATACTGTGCTGTGACATTAATTAATTTATTGGTTCACCACAACTACTTCATCATCACTAACCGAAACCCAAATATGCATGCACATTTCATATTCAAAACATTGAAGAATCAACAAAACCTTTGATGATTTTGATTTAAGAAACTGAATCATGATTTTTTTTAGCAGATCACTCTTAGCAGTTTTTTTTCTTTTATATTCTTTACAATTGGCTTTCAGATTTTCCAAGTGGAACCCCTTACCCATTTTGCACTTGAGTTATTAGGAATCGTCATTTAAAGGATTTCACAATCTGTGAAAATCTGTCAAATCAGGTGACAAATTGCTGTCACACTCGGTTTAAAAGCTTTTTTATGTCATTTCTGTTGAATTACAGGTTAAAGTGGAGCTGCTTGTGAAAGCACTGACTTCAAGAAAAGCAGTGACTGCTAATGACACACTGATCCTGCCTTATACCCACAGCGAGGTAAATTTGTCTTTTATGTGTAAGGTGGTACATATATTGCCATTTGTCTACTCTGTACCATCCATTTATTGACTAGTCATGTGTTAAATGCATATCTGTCATATTTTATGTGTGAAGTCAGCTGTTTGAAGAGGCCTGTCTAGCACCTATATTTGTCATTTCTGTACTTTTAAGAATCTGTTGACCTCATACTGAAACTGTTGTCTTCAGGCCATCACTGCCAGAGACTCTATGGCCAAATCTCTGTACAGTGCCCTGTTTGACTGGATTGTCCTGCGAATCAACCACGCTCTACTTAACCAGAGAGATTTGGAAGAGTCTGTCCCAGTATGGATCCTTAATTTAAACAATCACTGTATTGTTTGTTATATTTTATTTACATATATGCAATTTATTTGGAAGGACTTGACTTGATCTATTCAGCTGGTGGCAAACGGAAGGACATGGAATTTTATAAAATATTATCTTCCTCGCAGTGCTTATCTATCGGTGTCCTGGACCTATTTGGATTTGAAAATTTCAAGACGAACAGTTTCGAACAGTTCTGCATTAATTATGCCAATGAACAACTACAGTGTTACTGTAATCAGCGCATATTTAAACTTGAACAGGTGAGTTCTGATGACGAGTTTTTGTGATGTCGAATTTTGGTGGACAGGGAATTTCTACAGCATGCACCTCATGCTTGCATTGTGTTTTAGGAAGAGTACGTGGCAGAGGGAATCACATGGCACAATATTGACTACCCTGACAACATTGGCTGCATCAGTCTCTTCAGCGAGAAACCCACCGGGCTGTTTTATCTGCTGGATGAGGAGAGCAAGTGAGTTCAGTCCCATAAAGAATGGCTTTTTAGTACTACTGTTCTTTTAGTGGAAAGTGAGGTTGCTTAGATTCTACTGTGTTTTAATTCTTAAATATTTAGAATATACTTTGCAAAAAAAAAAAAAGACTAATAGAATATTAGTTCCCGGAATAAAAAAAGCTTTTTAAGATTATTTTTTTTCCCTGAACAAATACACAAAATATTCACATATATATGAAATATTGTTAAAACCATGTGCACACTGTGAAAAACCAATGAAAAAGGTTTATCATCTGCTAATCCACTACTTGAATTATATCTTGCAGATAATGTAGTATGGATAGTACAGAATGTGAATTGTTAAGCCTTCTCTCATAATTTCTTTTTTTTTTATGGGGTTTCTAGTAGTCCAGTAGTTAATATTCTGTGTTATTCCCTCTCTAGTTCTCCTCAAGCCACCGACAGCACTCTACTAGAGAAGTTTAAGCAGGAGCACCAGGAAAACCCATTCTTTGTGCAGACCCCAGTGCAGGAGCCAGCTTTTGTTATCTGGCATTTTGCTGGCAAGGTCAAATACCAGATAAAGGTAAAGGAAAAGACCCTGAAACTTTTTTTTTTTAAATTGTAGGAAAACAATACTAAACCGCCTTTGTGATGGTCCTGCCCTATAGGACTTCAGAGAGAAGAACGCCGACCACATGAGGCCGGACATTGTTTCATTGCTTCGAAGCAGTGAGTGCAGTTACCTGCGGCATCTGATCGGGGCTAATCCAGTGGCTGTGTTCAGGTGGGGTATCCTTAGGGCCACCATACGCACCCTGGCTGTCTTTAACAAGGCTGGACGAAGCTGGGCAGAAAAACATCCAGGTAACGTCTATGTGGTCTACTAACACATTTTACTTACAGCTTACATAAGTGGATTTCCATTGATTTTAACATGCTTGTTTCCATATCAGATCAGATCAGGCGCTACTCCAGGAACTCTCTTGGGAAAATGAAGAGTCCCAGCATTGTGGTAGATGGGCTAAAGAGGTAAATGGACTGGATTAATTCCTGTAAATGTGTGGCGTCTTGATGGAGCAGTGGATTTAAGGCAAATAACATTGTTTATTTTATATCTATACAACTGTCCATTTACCTGCTCAAAATGCATTTCGATCTCTACACAGTCCGGGCCCTTTGATTGACTTTTCTTTTGATCGGTCTGAAGAGGGTCCACTCGAAGTCTTTGAAGACATTTTTGCAACTTTTGAAAATAAGAAGTACGTTCACAGTCGCTCCAAAAGTCTTCATACCAGGCTTGTAATCTTCTACAGCTGATGATGATTTTTTTCCTGTGAATTAAGAGTCTAATGGTTTTTCTTCTTCACTGGATTCTTTGTGAAATGGGTGTTTGGACTGACTAATTTCTGCTGTATACTGTCTTTATTTGATCTCTTTTCTAAACATTTCTGATTTGGGGTTGGGATCAATCAGGGAATTGCATGCCAGAGTCCTCCATTACCTTAAGCAGTTTGGTGGTGAAGTTCCTCAAAAGTTGCGTCTATCCACAATTTCTGTGAGGAAGTCTCGTCTCTTCTCTCCGTGAGTGGGCCACATGTTCTGTGACCATCTGTCTGTGGCGACACCACTGCTCTCTGTTTCAGCTTGTGCTTATGTGTAATTTAATTTGAAAAAATCAACTGAAATATTCTGTCCTTTTCTCTCTCTCTCTCTCTCTCTTCAAAATCTTAATATTTTCAATCAAAATCTTAATTGTGTGTTACCACTATCTAGGAAGAACAGGCCAAACAAGCAGCTAATTCCTAAGGTAAATTCATTCATCAAAACTTGTTGTTGTAGTGGGTTTTGCTAAAGGATACTATTTTTAAACCGTACTGAAGGAGTGCCCATGTACGCTTGATACTTGTTGGCTGTCCAGCTTATGAATAACAACAAAAAAAAAGTTAGTTTACTATTCAAAGTCATACATTGTCACAATTTACTGTATATTTGTCTACAAAGCTAATGTCAAGTATTTCAAAAACACACACATAATTGTTGTTGAAAATGCAGCTTTGCCATTACAGAACAAAATAAACACAAATATATTAAAATAGAAAACAGTTATTTTAAACTGACTTTTTTTTTAAACATATTTCTGTCATATATATTTTTATATGAATATATGTTATAATACAAAATATATATGAAAAAATGTAGATGCCTTTGGATCACTAGATTTATGTGAATTATTTTAGAATTATGAGAAATAAATTTAGTTCAGGTATATCCAAAGTTGTACATGGGCGAGACTCACTTTGGAAAACGTAATAGAAAATTCATATTTTCTACTGTGCAATACATGTGTATTATTTTTCCTTGGTTTAAAATATGAGAGTGCTCTGTTTTCTGTACAGAATCTCATAGATTCACAATCTCTGAAGTTCATTATGGACCTGACACAGCACAATCGAGCGAACAGGTCTCTGCTCCATCTACACACCACGAAGAAACCTCCAAGCATCAGCGCTCAGTTCCAGGTTCAATATTATTATCTTAGTGTGGAAACCATAAGCTCCTTCATTATAGAGGGCTCATAGATCGGTTTGTTCCATCTCTGTAAAGCCTCTTTTATGGTGGTTGTAAATTAGATAAAAGGTTCAGAGCCCCTAAGCTGTGGGGAGGTCTTGATATGATTTGCAAAGGTTTAATGGATGCTGATGGACGAATCAATGAGTCACATGCTTTCATGTTTTAAACTGTCCAGGCATCACTAAGCAAGCTGTTGGAGACCCTGAGGAAGGCTGAACCGTTCTTTGTCCAATGTATCAGATCAAATGCTGATAAGGTATGGTGGAGAGCTATTGTACGTTTTGCGATTTACCAATTTTATTTATTGGGTCAAGGATCATTTTTTTTAATAAATATGTTGGTGAATGTGTTTACAGAAGGAAATGCACTTTGATGACGCTCTAGTCCTTCAGCAACTGAGGTACACAGGCATGCTACAGACGGTTCAGATGAGGAAGTCTGGGTATGGAGCCAAATTCACCTTCAAGGTAATGTATATGGACTGAAAACTGCTCAGCTGATATTGATATTTGCACTTTTTTTTTTTTAGGTTAATTTGCTTAATTAGTTTTCGTTGATTAATAACCCTGTTCACCAAAAAATGAACATTTGCTTTAATTTATTAAGGTCATCCTAGATATAGATGAGGTTGTTTTTTATCGGAAAATATTTGAATAAATGTATCGTTTCTCTTGCTCTGTCGAGAGAATGAGGAGTCTAAACAGCAAAAAGCTGTTTGTTTGTAATAAACAAATTCATAATTAAGATGTTTTTAACCTTAAAGTGTTGTTTCCGGCTAAAATGCAAGTCCTCTATCCATAATATTGCTTCCTCCAGTGAAAAAATCATATTGACTGAATTAGGAGAGAAATCTACACAGATTAAGCATCGTTTACAAATAAAAACAGTCCAAAACCATTCTAAACAAATATGTCGGTCGAAGTTTGATGTAAGAGGACAACAGGGAATGGATCCCAAACCATTTTGTAATTGGAGGAAGTGTTATTATGCAATATGGACATACATTTTGCTCCTAATATTGTGTCATTCTGAGGATCAATTGGTGAGCAAGTGATTTAATGCTAAATCTCTCCAAATCTGTTCCGATGAAGAAACAAACTCTTTTGAGTGAAATGTTCCATTAAAACTAGTTATTTGGAAATAATACATTTTGGAACCATGAATGCATAAATCAAGTGTCTTATTTAACAATGTCACTGCAGGAGTTTACAGATCAGTTCAGAGTGCTGCTGCCGAAGGAAATATCAACACCTCAACAGGACATCACCAACCTGCTGACCAAAATGGGCTTACCCAGCTCTAGTTTTCAGATTGGCCGAACCAAGGTATATTTCACTTACACTCTTCTCTTACACTCTTTTGTCATTCAGATACAACTTTCCATAATTGACCATCAAACTATGTGTACAGGTGTTCTTGAAAGAGTCAGAAAGACAAATCCTTCAGGAAGTCCGTCATAAAGAAGTGATGAGGAGCATCATCATCCTGCAGAGATGGTTTCGTGCCTGTTTGATGAGGAAACAGTATTTGCGCAGAAGGGAAGGAATTATAAGTATACAGGTACTATTTGTTTGGTTGACCAGGGGTTGTCTAGCAATAGTCAAGTAATATTCTAACCTTTAAATAAATATAATCATTAATATAACCGTCAAAAGTTGGGGTCAGTAAGATTTTTTTATTTTATTAATTAATACTTTATTTAGCAAGGACACATTAAACTGATCAAAAGTGTCACAAGATGTCCACTTTCCATTTCAGCTTTATTTTCATTAGTGAATCCTGGAAAAATGTATAATGGTTTGCACAAAACAATGAAACAGCACAGCTGTTTTAAGCACTGATCATTATAAAAAAAAAGATTTATTTCGCACCAAATCTGCATATTCGAATGATTTCTGATGTGTCATGTGATTCAGTTTTGCATCACAGGAATAAATTATATTTTACAAAAGAAAAGTGTAATTTTTAATTTAATTTAGTTTTAATTTTGAATTGTCATGAGGCTCAAACGGTTTGTGGACCTGGTTGGGAAACTCCAATAAATGAAAATGTTTCTGAGCAGATGTTTCCTCTCTCATCCCTCAGCGATCATGGCGTTATTTGCGGAAGACATACCGAAGCAGTGCAGCTACTGTGATCCAGACCGCATGGCGAAGGTCCAAGGAGAGAGCTGAATATCTGGAGAAGCGAGAAAAGCTCAAAGCACAAATGTAAGTCCAAGTTACCTTTGAGTGTTTTTTTTTTTTTTTTAAATTCTAGGTAAAACTATATTATTCATTTTGATCTTTCTTTCAGATCTCAGACAGAGCTGGGCCATTTGAACAAGACTGAGGAAAAAGACCCAAGTCAGCCAAAGCCACAGCCTCCACTGCCTGGTGAATCCCTCACAACTGAACAAAAGAAGACAGAAGAACTGAGCCCGCAGTCAAACACAGGGACCAAGCCTAAGGTTACAATACATCCTACTAGAATCACAAAGCAACTCATCATCAATGAGGACCAACCCATTCGAGATGATACAGGCAATATTGTCAATAAAGAAGGACAACCATCTCCTTCAGGCCTCCCTCGGCCTGTGTCGCTTCCACTGAACCTGGGCCAAAGTGGTTCTGCTGAAACTCAAAATAATGTACACCTACAACGTCACGACAGGACAACCAGGTTGAAGGAGATTCCTGAAAAACAGAATGAGAGGAGGAGGGACGTACCACACGTGGAGAACGTCAGTGGTGGGAGGCGAAGACTTCAAAGCCTGAGAAAATCGGGTATACGGTGAGAGTTTTGTTTTGGTCATTCTTTAAAGTAAAGATAAAAGCTTTTTTTTTAATTAGGTAATTCTCTGGAATGCTTCTTTCTGTTAGCAGTTATTTTTGTATAACCACTAATCTGTATATTTGACAGTTGTCCCGGAAAATATCATAAATGTTTTATGTCTAATAATTTATCTTTTCCCCGTGCCAAAGTTTTTCATGCAGTAATGACTGGCTGATTATTACATTATTCCTTATTTATATGTTACTATTTCATATATGATAGGAAATGTGGCGTTTCCCAGTCCCTGGATAATGTGTCCAGAATGAGTTCTTCAGAAAATGAGGTACTGTTTAAAAATTAATTTTGATCTGTCTGTTAAATCCAAAATGTTGTGAAAGCACCAAAACAAATTAGCAAAGTATACACTTGCATTCACAGTTTACACAAAAATATTGAGCAGCACAAAACTTTTCTTTATAATATGAAATGTTTCTTCAAATTGACATATCAGAATGATTTCTGAAGGATCATGTGACACTAAAGACTGGAGTAATAGCCGCTAAAATTAAGCTTTGCCAGTACAAGAATAAATTAAATAAATCTTCTATTTTAATACATTTTATTTTATGTTATAATAAATTGAACAACATCAAAGCAGGCACACCACAGCTCCAGAGATATGAATATTTAATTGTGTTCTCACCACAGATGACGTTTCGAGCTTAGACTCTTTTCATCAGACGCTTAAGCTCAAAAACATCACCTGTGGTGAGAACACAAATATTCACAATTATACATTATCTCTGGAGCTGTGGTGTGTTGTGCCTACTTTGATGTTTTGTTCTCATTTTACTCTTAGACTGTTTTATGTTATAATAATATCAAATAATTGTAGCCATGGTGAGTGTAAGAGATCCTTCCAAAAACATTTAAAAAATCTTACAAACTGCAAACCTCTAAACGTATGCAAGTGTGCAGCAAAGATGCTGTACTGATTAGTTCACAGTGTTTATGCATAACTGGATCAGCAGGTACAGGTGACGTTTTTTTGTTATCCTCATCTAAACCGGTTGACGTATTATAGGTTATGGTTCACAACCAAAAGAATTTCATACACGGGCACCGGCAAGCACACTAGTTCAGTATCCGCATTGGACATGGAGACTGTGGTAAAAGACTGCAACAGCTAACATACCATGACAATAAGCGTTAGTTGAGTGTAGAAAATTTCAAAGACTTCTCTTTGGGAACCAGGCTGATCCTGTTCTTGGATGTTTCTGACTGGAAGTCGGTTTTGTTTCTGACCTTTTTTGTTTCAGTTGACACAGTACACACACTGAGGCTCCTGCTAGGTGTGCTAATTAGTGATTATAGTAAATAAATGTAAGAAGAATAATGTTGTGGTTGCTTAGTTGACTCTATTTTTGACTCTATATACCTAAAACTGGCCAATGCTTTTGATGTTTGTATGGCTTCAACAATTGGCATCTTTATAGAAGTGATTTAATCATATTTTATAGTACTGATTGGGTCTTAAATAATATTACATACTAGATTATTTTAATCATGATCATGTTCTATTTTATATTCATTTATATTCTTCCTCAACTTCCTCAACTCCCACCTCAACATAAATTATATAGCCCATAGCAAAAAAGGTCAACATGGATCTTGGAATGCAGTGTGGGAGGTTGGTGGTGGCACTAATTTAAAGAAATAAACCCAGTCTATTTGCATTATCAGGGAATATTATGGTTAGAAAACCTTTTTTGCTAAACTGTTGTTTTACATCCGCTTGAATGTGATCTTGCTTTATCCTGAACTGTCTGTATGTATGTATGATGGGACAATGGGTGTACCATTACGTTGGGGACTCGGGGGACGTGTCCCCTCCACTTTTAATATCACGGAAACTCGTCTCCCGCACTTTTTCAGTCAAGTGTGTTTGCTTGGAGGTTTTCAAGAGCTGGTCTGGTGTGAATAAATATAGATGTAAACTCAAAGATACAGGATAGTCTGTGCATGAGCTAATATTTTATTCGGACCCAGGAAGCCAGATGAACATCACGGAGTGTTAAACATTCATGCAGTGTGTGTTTCATTCATACTCGAAGCCAGAGTGCGTTCTTGCGCAGAAAGTCATACCAGGTAATTCCTAATATGGACAAAAGCCTCCAGCTATCACTGTATGAAAACAGTTGTTTGTAGTATAAAACAAATCATTATTATTTGTTATTGTCCAGCAGTTATAGATTTCTAAGAAATTTGAGAAAAAAATTAAGTTGCCTATACACTACCAGTCAAAAGTTTTGAAACTGTAAGATTGTTAATGTTTTTTAAAGAAGTCTCTTCTGTTCGCCAAGCCTGCATTTATTTGATCCAAAGTACAGCAAAACAGAAAAATTGTGAAATATGTTTACTAGCCTATTTAAAATAATTATTTTCTATTTGAATATATTTTAAAATGTAATTTAAATCTTTTGTAAAATTATGTCTTTATCATCAATTTAAAGAAACCTTGCTAAATAAAATTATTCATTTCTGTTATTTATTTTCCAAAAAATAAAAATGATACTAACTTTTTTTTTTAATGATATAGTGTATAATGTTGTAAAAGCTTTTTATTTCTCATAAATGCTGATCTTTGGATCCTTCTATTCATCAAAGAAATTACTCATTTGTTTTAAATATTGATAATCAGCAAATCATCATATTAGTATGACTTATTGAATAGAATGAATTAGGGACTAGGGGTAACAAAGGGATGTATACTATAAAAACTCATTGTTATGTGTAGTTTTGATTGGAGTGATTGTCAGGCATTCAGGGCTTGGTGGATGATCATTTTCAGTAAGTCTCTAAACATGCTTTGGTCTTTCAGATCCAGTCACCTGATACTGATGGGTACAAGAGTATCACAAGGAGGACAAGTGAAGGAGCACCAACCGTCACACCAGAAAGGTGATCGGTGCTTTTCCATCGGCATATAACTTTGCTGAACCTTGCTGTTCTAGCCTTTACTTGAAATATCACAGCTGATTTGTTTTTTGTTTTGTTTTTTTATTATCGGTTTTAAACATTTTATAATACATGTAAGTGTGTTGTTGCTTGCATTTTACTTCATTTTCTGTTTATATCCTGCAGAGGGGGATTCCTAAAGTTTTTTAAAAGGCGCCTGACACCCCAGGATGGGAATGTAACTATGGCGAAGACACTGGCAGAAAAAGTGGAACTAGGTTGAATTATTCATCAAGACCCACTTAATTCATTCAGAAATATTTAAATTAATAATTTATTGTATTTATTAAATAAATACATGCACATAAAAATGTATGAAGTAGACCAGTTGTAAGTACTTATTCCAGTTGCAATGACTTCCCTCTTTTTCTCTCATTTATCTCGGTCTCTTCGGGCCAAAAGACGGTGGCTCTCACTCCAATTCTCCACGTATCAAGCACTCTGCCACTTATCCTGGATCCCGTCACAAATCCACCATTAAAATCAGCCGAGCTACTCGTGTCCAGGAGAAGTGGAATGCTTCGCTGGACAGAGAGATCACTAACAGTAATGAACTTCGCCTATTGGATGAGTTCTTGGGAAATCAGGTTTGTGTTGATATTTATTCTTCATCAGCATTCTGAAAGGTATTTAGATTTTTGGATTTGACACTTTAGTTGTTATAAATGTTTCCTTTAGCTCCTGATAGTCCTGATCCTGATAGTTTGTTGTTGGTAATCACTTTGTACTTTTAAATACTTCATCTGATGCTATGGTTTTGAATCCAGATGAACGATCTAAGCACCCGCTCAAAGGAACTCTCAGAAACCGAGAAAATCTTCTTTTTAGCCACCACACAGTTCAGAGACACCATCAAATCCATGTACTCTATATCAGTAAGTTGATCTGCACTCATCTATAATCTTACTCCCATCATAGTTTCAGAAATGCAGTAGATAAGTTAAGTTTTTTTGGAAAGTGTTTGAAATGATCTGTTTCCTGTGCCCAAAAGAATCCCAATATCGGCTATAAGGACCTGATGTCAGGTTACCAGATGAAGGTATCCAGTTTTGCAGGGCGAGAGAAAGCATCTGAGGTGCCGCTGGTGGTAAATCTTTTTCAGTCAGTTCTGGATGGATTTATCAGGGGAGAGCTCAAGCGACTGGAGACAGAGCCTTGTAAGGTAACTTTATAAGTTGTAAATATTGCCACAGAAGCTTAGCTTTGCTCAAAAATATTTATGAGAAGGTAAGTAATCACCAGATCCTCAAAGAATCTAGGCCTGTAGAATTCCGTAACGACTGTACATTTGCACAGAAACACAATTCCCAGTTGAATCCAATTTTGCTAATTCTATAATGCTTATGAAAACGTTTCTTATACTTACCAAGGCTACAATTATTTAATCAAAAAGAGAGTAAAACCGTTAAGAAATATTGTTTTTGTAGAACCTCTTACAAAATAAATGTTTTGTAACTTTATAAATGTATTTGCTCTTTTATTAATCTGACCCAAACTAGTTATCATTTTGCCTTGAATTTAGCTTATGTTTACCTCTGTCTAATTTGCAGGTTAAGGAGAGGAATAGAAGAAATTCTAAAAGAGATAAATGTGTAAGTTATTTTCCTGAAATAGAAGCACATTAATATTTGTAATAAAGGATGTGAATATTAATGCACCTCTTCCAAAACCTTTTGTTTTGTCTGTAAGCCTGATAGCCCACTGGGTCACTTATTTAGCACATACCAGGTGACTATTATGCAATCATGTGACCAGTGTAGCTCATACATATGGGGAATGGAAAAGGCCTTCATATGCAGCTGTAAGTATCCACCATCCTTTTCTTTAAACACTAATAATTGAGAAGGATTCAGTGGTACCTCATTTATGCTGTGTTTTCTGTTTCAGCTTGTAAAATGGTCTGTCATAAGAAGTGTCTGAGAAAGATAACTGTAAATTGCACGGGTCACTGTGACAGGAAGGTGAGCACTGTTGTCCTTACTTTACGTAGTATAACTCCATAGCATATACCCAGTGACATTTTTGTCATCATCCTCGCTAACATGTTAGTGTACATAATGACAGAAGTTAAATTTCTATTTGTAATAAAAGATGTGTTGGATCATATAGTTATAGTTTGTATGTTTCCATTTATTTAGAAAGAGGGTGAGCAGACACTCCACTTTGGTGTATCTCTCTGTGCCTTGGTGCACACGGCTGAATCGGTCCCCTTTGTCATGGAGAAGATGCTGGTACATGTCGAAATGAACGGACTGTACACAGAGGGCATCTACCGCAAGTCTGGCTCAGTCTGCCGAGCCAAAGAGCTTCGCCACATTCTAGAGAAAGGTGATGGTGTGATTAGATTTAGATTGCTCTTTAACACCTCATTATCAGAAATTAGAGGGTACTTCCTTCAAGTAATTTTTTTTAAATGGAATGGTTCACTCAGAAAATTTAATTTACTGAATATTGACTCCGATGTAGATGATTTTGTTTCTCTATTGGAATAGATTTTGAGAAATGGATCATTACATCGCTTAAATGGATGGATCCTCTGCAGTGAATGGTGAAGAGTCCAAACAGCTGATAATACAATTAATACTAATACAGTCAATCAATAAACATCTTGTGAAATGAAAAGCTACATGTTTGTAAGAAACAAATCCGTCATTGAGATGTATTTTAACTTCAGACTTGTGCTTCTGGGTAAAATATTAGCCTTCTATCCATATTGCTTTGTTCAGTGAAAAATTCACCTTGTCTGATATAGGAGAGAAATATGCATAGATCAAGCACCTGAAAAAAATGCAGAGGATCCATTGAGGAGCAAGTGATTTAATGCTAAATTTCTCAAAATCCATTCCAATTTTCAGAAGATAATTATTTATGAGTGAATTGTTCCTTGATAAGTTTAACAACCTTTGTCATGTGCTTACTTCACTTGAAAATCGCTGCTGGTCTTTCATGCATTAAAAGTTTTTAATCTCTCCAGATCCACAGGCCGTCACTCTTGACAATTACCCCATCCACACAATCACCGGCTTGGTCAAACTGTGGTTACGGGAGCTACCTGAACCACTTATTACATACAACCTCTACAGTGACTTCATGTATGCTGCAGGTAGGGTTTTGGCCACATGTAATTTTGGGTGTGAAGGCTAAACATTTATCCCACATATGTTAGAAAGAATCACACATTTAAATTTTTCTCCTCCAGATCTCCCAGAAGCATCTGAGCGGTTGCGTGCTATCTACCGAAAGTTGGATGAACTACCTCCCTCAAACTTCTCTACTCTTGAAAGGCTTATTTTTCATCTTGTGAAGTAAGGAACCATTGCATATGACTAAGGTGAATATTAGAAATCCTGTGCATTGCCTAATGCGTAATTTCTTTTTATATTTAGAGTGGCAAAAGAGGAAGCTCACAATAGAATGTCGGCTAACGCTCTGGCTATCGTGTTTGCACCCTGCATTCTACGCTGCCCAGATTCTTCTGACCCTCTTCTCAGTATGAAAGATCTAAACAAGACCACTCTGTGAGAATCATTTTGGTTTATTTGTGTTCATTTATGACTAGATTGTTTGCCTGGTTTGACATGGTGCTAATGGTTGATATTAAAATAGTAAAAGGTACAATACAAAATTCATCAATTGTGTAAGCAGCCAAATTGTTAATTGTAATGAACAGTTAATTGTTAATTGGCCAACATTTTGCAAACATACTATGACAACATCGCCTCATATGAAACTTATGGTTAACATTTATGTGCAGCTTTGTGGAAATTCTGATTAATGAGCAAACAAGGTGCTATAATCAGAAAATGAAAGAAATTCAGCAGTTGGAAAATGCGGAAGCTATGGCCATTAAACAGCTCAAACTCAGAAGGCAGAACACGGTAAGAAAAACTTAACATACTACAGTAGATAAATATAAACTACCATTTAATAAATAAATAAATGAAATTAGTGCTTTTAATCAGCAAGTAGGCATTAAATATATCAACAATGACAGCAAAGACATTTATAAGGAAAGAATATTTTTGTTTCAAATAAATGGTGGTATTTTGAACTTTGTCACTGTTAAACCTTAGTTTAGATGTCAGGGATCAAATCTTCTAGTGGAAAGATGATACTTATTATTCTGATTGTGTGATTCTTAATGAATCTGAAATATTGTGTTAATTATTTTAGTATTTGGTAGCCATTTTATAAAAGCAGTAAACCTAAATGGCAATGCTATTCTGAATACCATCATAGCTGTAGACACCCAACCACACACTGTGGCTAACTATTCATAGTGTAACAAAGCCTCATGTACGTTATCTGTTAAATGTATGTGCAATTTTTAGTCTAATATTTTGCCACTTTGGTATAACAGCTTGCAGAGTGCACCTCATGGCTCTCATCTTACATCATCTCATGATTTCATTTTCCATTAGATATTTGAGCGGCCCAAATTAGATTCAGATGTCGCCTCGAAGGAGAGCGAAATCGAAAAGAACCTGCTTGAAAGAATCAGGTCCATTAAGAAGGAAAAGTGAGTTGAGAAATGAATGTTTAACATGACATTTTTTTTGTTCTTGCTCCTGGGAAAATAATTGAGAGTTATTAGTACATACTTCTATTGTTCCATTCAAAACCTATTCTGTTTGTGGTTTAGGAACGATTTGGCCTTTAGACTACCTGAGTTTGAACAGGATAGCTCAGACGCTGAGAACATGGACTCCGAATCATTAATCAGCTCTGAGAGTCTACAAGAAGACCATTTTGTGAGTTTGGACACGGAAGGTCAGTACTGAGGTACAGGACATTTTAATAACATTATGTTTGGACGTCCCCGCACGCTCTTTGATAAAGAAGGCTTGGATTTGGTGCTTTTGTGGTGAGCCAGTTGTTGAGCTTGAGTTATTTAACCTGCTGTTCCTCTAACCATGGGTTTGCACTGCTGCTTTTACAGAAATTTTACAAGTTTGTGTTAATATATTTAGTCCTCAGTGGCTAATCCATAGCATCTCTTTCAGCAAACACTGCCTTGAACAGCTCCAAGCCAGAGAAACCTTCTAAACCTTCTGATTCAACACAGGATCCTAAAACAGAGACCAAACAGCCTGCTGAAGAGTTGAACCAAAACCTCTCTGTCTCATGCCAAGGTGGAGTCCAGCCCAAGTTTGTTACCCAAAGCCAAGACGTCCCAGAATCCCTCTCCGCCTCCTTTTCTGCAGGTAATCAGGGCAAGAGATGTCTTTCAGACCAAGACATTCCTTTTATAGATGAGGATGTTTGACAATAAATTACACCAAAAATAAAAATGTTTCTTTCCTGCAACGGATCAAGCAACAGTCGATATCCCATTTCTGACCATATCAACTCTCATATGTTTTGAGGAATAAATCAAACACTTGGTTCATGCATGCTGTCTTAAACCATGTTGTACTGTTGTGTTTGTAGATTACATTTGTAAATGTACAAAACTTGGGTATATTTAAAATAACTTTAAAGCCATAATTAATTTGTGTTATGTTTTGCTAAGATTATTTAAACATTCCTTATATTCTTGGCAACACTTTGGTAGGTTCAAATATTTTATTAACCGCTACTTTTTTAATATTATTGATAATTAATTTTTGTCTAAAGCAACTTTTTGTGTAGATTATATTTGAGTGGTCTGGGCCTCTATTATTGTTTTTTTTTTTTTCTTAGGCACATTAGAGGAGTCATTATTCTCACAACCAAGAATTGTTCTCTTAATGCATTATTATATTCATTGTTTTCTGTGAAATTACTGTAAGTGGTGTATGTCGTGCTTCATATGTGAATATTTTTATATTGTTAAAACTTTTTATTTGAAGATTTGAAAATGTTTTTGCATGCATTTTTAATGTGCACTGTTGAAGTTGCAGCAAGATTTTTTTTTTTAATGCAGTTATCCATGGCAGATTCTAAGATGCTTTCTCGTCAGCAGTCAAATTACATTTGTTTTAAGAATAAATCTGTAGAAAAATGTTCATCATGAAGGCAGATGTTTTATATTGTAAGGATAGTATGGATATATTCTGCTCTAGTGAGGAGAAATGGTAAAAACAGGTCTTAAAATTGATAAGCCAATGCTGCATATTGAAAACTAGAATGAATTAGAACACACATTTTGTTTTAGAAATCTTAATACATCTAATAATTTTATGTTATGGGAATTGAAATCAAATTACTTGAATTCCGCTCTTGGTATTGAAGACATAAAGTTCCTGCAAAATCATTTTGAATTCCTGTCATTTATTCCTCTAAAATAAGTTATATGTAAATTTTTTATATATATATATTTTTTTTTTATTGCCTGGGCGAAACCCAGTCTATTAGTGAGGATAACAATAAAAACAGCACCCAATTATGGTAATAAGCGCTTTATTTTATTTTTTCAAAATCAAACATACAGAGATACTTGATCTCAAACAGAACACAAACATAAACTGGGGATACATATAAATCATTACATTTTTACAAAAAAATATTTTTAATATAAGAAACGTTTTATACATTTATTGTTTGTAGTGAATGAAATCAAAGAGTAATAAAATATTTCAAGGTCTTTACAAAAAAAAAAGAGAGGGAGTAATAGCATTTTTATTTATTTATGTATCTGAGCCAGTATTACAGTAAAAAAAGAAAAAGGATCATGGATTCATCTATTTCATTTATTTTATGAAGTATATCAAAAACCAATATAGATACCGGTTTCCAAAAGTCTTCAGAATATTTACAGTTACAAAATAAGTGCGTTTCATTTTCTAAATTACAAAAATAACATTTTGGTGAGACATAAACTTAATGTGTTACAGGGATAGTACCTATGCAAAATCTTAAAATGTATTTCCTTTGCCTTGTTTGGCAGTAAAAATGTATTAGTTGCCGACTATATATTCTCAGTGAAAGGTATGAAGAATAATTATTTTTTTGGGTAACAGCTCTAGTAAGTCTTTTTCTAATTTATGATTTATTTAACGTAATATCCATGCTATTAATACCTCCAATAACACGTTTTGGAATTTGTCGGACAGCTGAATTATAGCAGGTGTATTTTCACAAGGTAAAGCAATTAAGGGGAAGGTAATAAGCACTTTGGTTTCAGAGACTGTTGTTCACACCATACAGTGTATGGTTCACACTCACGGACAATATACTCAGCCAATCAAATCTTGAGGAAAACCACACCCGTATAATATTGGCCAATAAGAAGCCTGCATTGAAAGAAATGGGCCGGACTCCCGAGAGCGAGGACTGAGGACAGGAAGTCCCATATTTTAGCGTGGATGCTAACGGTAAACTAATATTTAGCCACACCTCGCAGGTCTATCTCCCATAAACAAGAATGGATATAAGTTAACAATGACTGGAGAGAAAAAGAAGAAAAAGCGGCTAAACCGCAGCATTCTTCTTGCCAAGAAAATCATCATTAAAGATGGAGGCACTGTGAGTAAAATGTTTATTTGTGACAGTTAGCCATATGCTAGTCAGTGCTACCAAGCTAAGTCAGTGTTTTTACAGGATGTGTTGTAACAACAACTCTACATTGAGTGTCATTTCGATTGGCAACCTGTCAGGCACCTTCTTGTGGTTTAATCTGATTCGTGATGTAAACTCTTAATGTATCTCTTTACTTACGAAGTGAAATGAACCGTAATTTATCAGAGACACTAGTTTCATTAGACAGCCAACAGTGAGAAAAAAAAACAAAAACAAGCCAGCTGTCAAGAAAGTGAGTCAGATCGAGCATGGCTTGCGTTTTGACATCGAGTGAGTTACCTTGTGTACAAACCTGGAAATGAAACCGGAAGCTTGGAATTAAGACAATGTACTAATTTAGTTAAGAAAAAGTTAGTCTCCATGGTGACCATCAATGACAGAAGTGTTTGTCCCATCAGATTAGAAATGAAGATTCGTACATTTTTATGACATCTGTTCTGTCCGACTGTTTATCTGATGTGTTCTCTATAATAAGAAAGTAGTGTTATGGTTTTTTTTCATGTTGTTTTGGTTCTATAAAGAAAGAAAGAAAGAAAAAAGTCGATTTGGCATTAAAATGTAGAGACAGCTGTCAAATTTTAATGAATACTTTATGAATCTAGTAGGATTTATGCACATGATACTGTGAAGTCAATGGCATCATTTGTGGCAACACTGGCAACACTGTACCATAAACAAGTTGTCGTCTACATAACAATATTTTGCTTTTCTGAGAGCTTTTACAAATATGTTATAGACAACAAACACAATGAAAGCACATGTATAGACTGACATTTCGTTAACCCTCTGTTAGCCTGCTTAGCTTTTTCAAGCTTTGTTTGCATGGTTTGAAAGCTGCTTGGACACAGGCCGCAGCTTCTAATGAACCATAGCATTGTGTTTAGTCTGCACGCTATTAAACACAGGAGTGTGGGCTTTCTTGTGTACCATTCAACTTCCGTGTGCATATTTTCAGCATGCATATTTTTCAGCATGCATATTTTCTATAAGGGTATTGCAAGACCATTTTGGGCTTTTAGGGGTCGATTTAGGGCGAGACATCCATCTGAATATTGTTTTCTAAAGTAAAACCTTTTGCAGTGCACCAGATCAGACCCTGTTATTGCACACTATGATCTTGTTTATTTAGTGATAATAAATGGTAATAAAGCATCTGTTATGCAAAAAATATTAAATCTGTGATGTGTATCATGCCTTCTCCCATTTATCTTGTCAAAACGTCCTCCTTATTACTTCCTTTATCTGTGCTGTTCACATTAAATCCTGTACTTTGTTTGTTTGTAAAAACATTATTAGTAAAGTAAATTCTCCTTGTTTAGCCACAGGGGATTGGAGAGCCCAGTGTCTATCATGCGGTGGTGGTTATCTTCCTGGAGTTCTTCGCCTGGGGACTGCTCACCACTCCCATGCTTACGGTAAACCAGATTTGCTTCATCACCTTCATTCACAGTTTCAGTTTAGAGCAAATTATGAGCCATGAATGTTTGCATTCATCCTCCCTTCCTCTTGTATCCATAGCAAGGAGTGATATTTTCCATTGCTCGGATCTGAGGACCTTTATACAAATTTATGAATAAATGAATCCTGATCAAATGGAGAGGGCAGAATTATGCACTCCGTTTTAGTTGATGAGGGATGCATTGTGCTGGCAGAGTCTAAAAGACCCAGCCATATTAAAACAACATCAAACGGCATCATGCTAATAATGACCGTTTTATTCTGAAGGCTAACTGGAGGGTTTATCAGGCCACATGTTTGTAAATGAAACTGAACCTGTGATTTACTTTGCAACATTGTTTTAGTTGTTTTTATGCTGGTCAGCATGATACTATTGTTGACTCTGTATCCAGTACAGTCACAGCATGCTGCACAATGTGTTATTTGCGAAACCATTTGCCTCAAAGATATCAGTGGCTTTGAGTGTAACTGTGGTTTCCTTATTATTTACACTGCATGTAAAGTGGAATTGCAGTTTCCTTTTCTTGAATAATGTGTGAATTTAATTGTGTTGGGTTTGACTCCCAGTATAGGTCAGCAACCACTTAGAGTGAAATCTGGGCCAATCAGGCCAAGCTTAGTATATATTAATATATGCATTGAAATATATACTTGATCATATATATATATATATGCGTGTATATGTAAAGTTGTTTTTATTTTAATTTTTTTGAAATAAATCTTATTCTCATCAAGGCTTTATCTTATTTGATCAAAAATGCAGTAAAACATTTCGGTGGAACGCAAAAAAACCTCAATGCTTCTTTTTGTTGACAACAGCAGATTTATAAATGAGTCTCGTCACGAGTACGTTGTAGGTATAGCATTGTCACATGCCTTGTAAAAATTCATAAAAATGTGACTGAGCAACTGGTGAGTAACACTGTTTCAGCACAGATTTTCCTCGTGCTTTGGACTTTGAACCCTGGTTAACAAGCAGATAGATTTAGATATTTTGTCACTAATTAAATAATAAATTTAAAAATGTTCATTCAAAACTATTATGTTTATTATTTGTAATGACCGTTATGTTAAAATTGAAATAGAATGTAATGTATTATAATGTGATAATTAGTGCTGACAATATTAGAAAATAATATAATTTTTTTTCAGTTTAACAGCGTTAAAAATATTTAATGGTATTAGCATAGGGGCGGAGCTAGGGTTGGCCACCACACTCTCAACTGCTGCTTCTGTCTCAAGAATTGCATTTATTCAAACGAGCACAGAAAACATACAGGTGACATGGGAGCTTCAGTAGAACACCAGTGAACTGCGTTCAGATGAGATGTTTTTAGGTCGTATGTCATTATTTTCCTGCCCTGTCAGACGTTATTCACATGCTCTTCAAATGCACACACAAATGTGGTAGCGTACACTGTATTATATTAAAGCGCTATATCATATTAAAGCACAAATGAAGCTACGAGCATGCATTGTCGTATTTATAAATGCAAAAGAATTGCATTTATTCAAACGAGCACGGAAAACGTACAGGTGACATGGGAGCTTCAGTAGAACACCAGTGAACTGCGTTCAGATGAGATGTTTTTAGGTCGTATGTCATTATTTTCCTGCCCTGTCAGACGTTATTCACATGCTCTTCAAATGCACACACAAATGTGGTAGCGTACACTGTATTATATTAAAGTGCTATATCATATTAAAGCACAAATGAAGCTACGAGCATGCATTGTCGTATTTATTTTGTCAGTTAAGACATGAAGTTAACAAAAAAGGCCATTAAAGCTTAAATATTAATCTATTTATAATTTAGAATTAAGTGTTTGATAACTTTATTCAATTTATGTATATTTCGTACTTGCTAAAGGACACCGGTAGCTAAATAGAACCTTTATTATAATTGGTTTTATGACAAGATTGTTGTAAGTTCACTTTAAATTGTTTTTTTAAAGTCTTATAATTGTTAAAAATTATAGTTCTCAGTACTATTGTAATGTTGGATGGCTATAGTCAATAGTTAAATATTAGGAAATTCTGTTCTATATTCTCTATATCCTATACAAACCACTAGTATTAGTATCAGTGATACTCACCTTCAGACATAAAAAAGATGCCACTAAACAAATATTAAAAAATATACTGTTTTATGTTAGGTGGGATTCATTTCATAATTGTTTCATAATTATTATTTTTATTTTTTTGTTATTGATTGGCAGCACTAGTAAAAATTTATTTTTTGAAAAAATGTCATTTATTGTCTTCATTTCCCAGTGTGGGAGGAGTATTTGAATTGAGACGGTGTATTTGAGCCAGAGAGTTGCCTCAGTGCACTTTTTTTCTGGCTTTTATTTGTTTAGTAGCCTCTGATACTGAAGCACTAATGAGCCTAACAAACCCTTCCAGCTGAATGCCACACACTGACAAGTCTTATGTCTCGGCGAGATGCACAGTTTTGCTCTTTCAGCCAGTACAGTCAGGTTCTGCTTCGGTGTGTCCTTAAATCTGAGTGCCATATCAAATTAACACAGCAGGTGAAATGTGTGTTCACATGCTTTGTTTTCATCTCCCAGCAGAGCAATGGAACAGCCTGTTCACAACATTTATTCTGGCATTATATTGGGGAAAAGTAGCATATTACATTTCAGTACAATTCAGATTTACCTGTTATTTCTTAAATGAGGAAAAAAAACAGTTGAAACATTAAGTGAAAGTGAAGAAACAAATCCCATTTTTCTTGGATTGGTGCATTATTGGCTTGTTAGACTGTTTACATTTCCATGATGTTATTAGTGACTGAAGTAGTAGTAGTAGTATCAGGTTTTGTTTTCACTCATTGTATGAATCTGATCTATGTACAAATCCTGTTTGGAGGACAATGCATATAGATGAATTTACAACAGAACAGACCACAATGTTGAATTATCAATAACCAGTTAGTTTCTTCTATGATTAAGTCCGTTCTAGCTGTGCAGTTATAGAAAATAACTAAAAAACTAATATGCCGTATGACTTTTTAACATT